>NC_051443.1:24594497-24621475 GCF_001649575.2 Kryptolebias marmoratus
TTGTGTCTGCAAAACATGTGAGGAGAGCTGCAGACCAGGGACGATCCAGAAATGCTCATGAATGTCAGTTTAGAAGCTATCAAAGTTCTCAAATAAAGCACCTTTTGAGAATGTCAATGTTTGTTGGGAATTATCTTACAAAACTAGGAAGTATTTTTGGTTTAGATATTAAAAGTTATGTTTTTTATTGATTTTAGTTTTAAAAATTGCAACTTTTAGGAAAATGCCCCGTGAAATCCTGGAGGGACTGAAGAATATCAAAAGCAGGAAATTGTACCATTATCTAAAACAAAAAAAGAGGTTTTGTCTCTAATATTTAAAATGAGACTCAATCAAATGTGTAATCCTTGAAGCAGCAATGAACTCAACTATAATAGCTCATACGTATAAAACGGTGTCATCTGCATAAAGTTTTAGTTTGAGTGAGATTTTCTGTTTTACTCAACAGGGAGGCTCAGGAGTTTGTGGATAAGTTTGAAGGAGCTCTCGGAAAAGGAAAAGGCAGGAAGTGGTACGCCTACAAAGTGATGATGACAAAGGTTTGGCATCACACTCCAGCCCTTCATTTCTTTTTATGCTTCGGTCTTTGGTCCGTAACCTTCTCGTTGTTTCTGTGCATCAGAAATGGATTAAGTTTCAAAGAGATTTTGAGAATTTTAGAACCGCCTGCATCCCCTGGGAGAGGAAGATCAAGGAGGTGGAGAGTAAGTTTTATCAGTCAGTTAGGATCCTAACAGGGAGTTTTGTATAAATGCAAGTTTAAAAGTCTCACCAACGCCCTCAGGCCACTTCGGCTCGTCGGTGGCGTCTTATTTCATCTTTCTGCGGTGGATGTACGGCATGAACCTTGTCCTGTTCGGTCTGACCTTTGGGCTGGTGGTCATCCCTGAGGTGAAGTCATGTTTAATCAAGCAGAACTGCGAGCTGCAAACTAATTTAAAAGCAATGAAAATCAATCGTTCCTGTACCGTTACTGAATTTCCAGGTTCTGATGGGTCTTCCCTACGGGTCCATTCCAAGGAAGACCGTCCCCAGAGCAGAGCAGGACACGGCTATGGATTACTCCGTCCTCATGGACTTTAACGTGAGTCTGGAATATCCTGGGATGTAACGATGTCATGTAATGGTAACAAAGGTTTTCTCTTTCAGGGCTACTGTAAATATTCCGTCCTGTTCTACGGGTATTACAACGACCAGAGGACCATCGGCTTGCTGAAGTTCAGACTGCCTCTGTCCTACCTCATGGTGGGAATCGGCAGCTTCGGCTACAGCCTGATGCTCGTGATTCGAACGTGAGTCTGCTGCGCCACGAAGGCTTCGATCACCTTGTGTTTCACGTCAAACGAGTCCGGCTCGCTGATCTGTTTCTGTCGTTCAGAATGGCCAAGAACGCCGATGTGGGCGGCGGCGACGGGGAGGAGGGGGAGTTCACCTTCGCCTGGAAGATGTTCACCAGCTGGGATTACCTCATCGGCAACGCAGAGACCGCTGACAACAAGTACGCCTCCATCACCACCAGCTTCAAGGTAGCCGCGGCAACCCTACAGCTCCTGAGGTGATCAGACCCAAAGACACGCCAATAGTCCGTCCCCTTCGTGTTTTGACAAGAACAGGAGTCCATTGTGGACGAGCAGGAGAACCAGAAGGATGAGAACATTCACCTGCGGCGGTTCCTCCGGGTCTTGGCGAACTTCCTGATCACCTGCAGCCTCGGTGGGAGTGGCTACCTCATCTACTTCGTGGTGAAGAGGTCTCAGGAGTTCGCCACGAGGGATGACCTCAGCTGGTACGAGAAGAACGAGGTAATGACTGAGCTTTCAGCACAAAAATCACGTAGAAGAACAGAGATCTCTTAAAGTACGACTGTTTTACCAGCTGGAGATCATCATGTCCCTGCTGGGCCTGGTGTGTCCTCCTCTGTTTGAGACGATTGCCGAGCTGGAGGACTACCATCCCCGTATCGCCCTGAAGTGGCAGCTGGGACGCATCTTCGCCCTCTTCCTGGGGAACCTCTACACCTTCCTGTTTGCCCTGTTTGATGAAGTCAACACCAAGGTGCGCCAGCAGTGTCATCTTCATCGATCTGTGTTTGTCCAGATCTTAACCCCCATCCTGGTCCTCCAAACTCGAAGTTAGTAAGTAGAAACCCGGCTTTGTTTCCCCTCAGCTCGAAGAAGAGCAGAGCATCAAGAACGCCTCCATCTGGGCCCTGAAGGAGTACTACGCCAACTATACGCGCCTGCTCAACGATACTGACTCGACTCCGCCGCCGATGAACCCCGCAGACGTCATCAGGGGACCCTGCTGGGAAACTGCCGTTGGCATCGTAATAAAAACAATATCTTTAAACATTTATGCCTCTTTTCCACCAGCTCTAACGGTCTCAGCTCCACTCTACTCCGCTTGCTTTGCGCGCGTTTTCATTGGCATTTTTTCGAGGCCGGCCCTGCTTTTTTGGTCCCTGCTTCTTTGGTCCCTGCTTCGGAGCAGGGCCAGCCGGGTGGGCGGCGCAAGCTTAGCTCCTGTTCACTCATTGGTCGTGGGTGTGACCAGATGCAAGCATAAAGAGCGAAGGTAGGAATATAAACAACAGCGTTAGCTTACCCTGCAGCGTTTCTGCCGTCTGTCCCCCAGCTGAAGGAGCTGTAAAGCCTGAAATCTCCGGCGGATAACAGCTGTCCTACTCCGCCCAACAACCGCGGCATCCAGAGCATTTCTTCCACTGCGCCTCTCTTCCTGAAGTCTCAGGAGAATCCCCATAAGTTTAAAAAATAGCAACAACACAGGGCCAACGTTGTCCATAGCGCTTCCGTTGTTCACACAACTTGCGCTAAGTTTCGGTAGCGCACCCCCCTGCGGCCCCGCCCCCTGCAACACGAGGAGGCGTTCCTCTGCTACCAATCAAACTGGCCCGTGTGAAGCGATGCATTCTTTATCGAGCCGAGTAGAGCCGGACTTCTGAATTAGAGCCGGTGGAAAAGGGGCATTAGGTTCCGACAATGTTGTCAATTCACTGAGTTGTGTTTGGTTGAACTGGATTGACCCTAAAAGCAAATCGGTTACTTTCGTCCTTAAAGTCAGTCGGCTGGTCAGGAGATGTTTTGGTAAAATGGCGGATAAACGAGCGGCACGTGGTAAATATTCACGCGTACCTTCACCCTCCTGCAGGAGTTCGTGAAGCTGACGGTGTCGGACATCCAGGTGACCTACCTGACCATCCTGATCGGTGACTTCGCCCGAGCCGTCATCGTCCGTTTCCTCAACTACTGCTGGTGCTGGGACCTGGAGGCTGGATTCGTACGTCCTACCAGCTGCTGCCGCCTCTTTAAGTTTGCGTTATCATAAAGAAAATTTGACGTTTTTTAAAAAGGTCGGTGAATCTTGTTTGCCTCGATCCTTTTCAGCCGTCTTACGGAGAGTTTGACATCAGTGGAAACGTTCTTGGATTGGTCTTCAACCAAGGGATGATCTGGTATAAACTGTATTAATATTCACACTGAGAAAACACCAAATAAACCTTAATTAACTACTTAAAACATACATATACTGTAGTAGAAGTACATAATTATGCAGTAGCACATACAGTTACTTGTTATTCCAATTTAAACAGGTTTTGTTGTATTTTTCACAGAAAACGTTGACTGTCTTAGGGTTTCTTAGTGTTTGTTTTATAACTTGGACCATTTCTTATTTTTCTAAAAGTCGTCGATTTATGAATCAATTGAATGTAGAACGGAAATTAATGATCAACAGAAATATCGTACTTGTTAAGAAAACTTTTTTGAATGAAAAGAGTTTTTTACAAGCTGGTTTTTCATGTTTAATAATTTAGCAATTGAGTGTTTTAAAACTCAATTTGAATTGGAACTGATTCATTATTTTTGATTGGTGTTGGATTTGAATTGGCTGAAGCTGTATTGCAATATATTAAAATAAAATGAAATGGACTGTGTTGAATAGAAACTGAGCTATAATTGGATTAAATTGGAGAACGTTGAATTGGAATTAGTTAGATGGAATTTGATTTAACTGGACTGAAATATAATTGCATTAGACTGGAATAAAATGAAACGGCTTTACCTGAATTAAAGTGGGACAAATTGAACTAAATTGAATTGGAACACTTCTGACTTTATTTAAATCTGACAAAACTGGATAAAACTGATTGAACTGAATTGGAATTTCTTGATGTGAAGCAATTATTTAATTTAATTTCGATATCAGACTTCACTATAATCGGATCAAATTGCAGTATATTGAATTGGAGTGAGTCAACATGCCTGTGAACAGATTTGAAAGAAGTGGTGATTGGACTGAATTGAAATGAGTTTATTGAATTTGGATACAAGTAACTGGATTGGAAACAATCGAACTGGAATAAATTGAATTGAGTTAAATTGGAACATTTTAAATTGTAATGAATTGAATTGAATTAGACTGAACTGGAACTTATTGGATCAGACAACTCTACCTTATTCAATAGGAGTTTAATTAGACCTATTGATTTTTTTTTTAATCTATTGAATGAACTGAAACAATTTTAGATCAAACAAAAATAATCAATCCTAATAATTAACTCAGTATTTATTCAAATAATCCCAACCCTGAAGGCGAGGAACCTCACGTTCAATCGTTGCGTCTCGTTTTTGTCAGGATGGGAGCGTTCTACGCCCCTGGGCTCGTCGGCATCAACGTGCTCCGCCTCCTGAGCTCCATGTACTACCAGTGCTGGGCCGTGATGGCCACCAACGTCCCGCACGAGCGAGTCTTCAAGGCCTCCAAGTCCAACAACTTCTACATGGGCCTCCTGCTCCTCATCCTGTTCCTGAGCCTGCTGCCCGTGGTCTACACCATCATGACCCTTCCGCCGTCGTTCGACTGCGGACCCTTCAGGTAACCGAACGCCCGCTCGTAAACGTGCCCTCTCGGGAGGCTTTGTGCTAAAGTGTGTGTGACGGGGCAGCGGGAGGCAGAAGATGTTCGACGTGATCATGGAAACGATCGACCTGGACCTGCCGGCGTTCATGGGGACACTGTTCAGCTACGCGGCGAACCCCGGTCTCATCATCCCGGCTGTGCTGCTCATGGTGTGAGTGTGGAACCGAAGGGAGAACATTCGTGGCAACAGAAACAGAACCGAGCTAATCCCGTCCTTTCTTACAGACTGGCCATCTATTATCTGAACTCCACGTCCAAAGCTTATCAGAACGCCAACATGGAGCTGAAGAAGAAGATGCAGATGGTAAGCAGGGAAGATGGTTCCTCAGATCCACAGATTCTTGGAATCGTTGACTTTTATTCTCGTTTTTATTCACCTGACGTAAGTATGACGGTGGGACGCTGTCTGTCTGTCACGTCTATAGACAATATCTTCTCCGAGCACTAAATAGATACGTCAAACGGCCCAGCTGGACACCTTGGAGGGCAGGGATGATCCCTATTGATTTAAAGGTCAAAAGTCACAGGTGACCCCTTAGTAAAACCTTGTCCGTCCTCTAACTCTGCAACCGTGTAACATAGGAGTGTCAAACTGCACAGCTGGACACCTCATGGGTCAAGAATGATCTCTATTGATTTCAAGGTCCGGGGTTAAAGGTCAAGCTCCTGCTTCACATCTAAATAACATAGAAATGTCAAACCTTTTGTTTCCCAGATTATGTCTACTGACAGGCATATTATGTACCTTCGGTGCTGCTCTTGTTCCTTCTTAGCTTTACTCTGTTTTTGCACCAACACTTAATCATATTTAAATCGTTAATTTTATTTTAATAAAACTATTAACGAACTGCCTCAGCCTTGCTAACTAATAAACTTGAGCCTCTTTAACAGCTAAATCAAGAAGTTCTCCCATTTTCAGGGCTGTATGTTGCTGAATTGCAACTGTTGGTGACTTAAAATCATTAAAATGCTGATAGGACATGTTTGCAATGTACATAATGGGAAATAAACTGCAACATTTCTGCTAATGATGCATTTTTCCTCACAATTTAGTCTCAAAGTGTCTCAATTTGGTTGCAATTTATTCTTTTTTTGTCTCCAGTCAGTCACAGTTTGGTTTCAAAGGTCACTAAACACATTCTTGCACTTTCTGACTCTTTGAAACTAAACTAAGAAGGGTTTGAGACCATTTTAAGACACCTTTGAGACTATTCTGAGAGAAAATTTGTGACGCAAATGTTATCTTTTTTGTTTTGTTTTTTTTTACTTAAGGCCGTCTAAAATCTTTTAAATCTTTTGTTTTCTGCCTTCAGGCTCGGGATGAAGAGAAGAACCGGAGAAACAACAAAGACAGCACCAACCAGGTTCTGAAAGACCTGGAGGACCTGATGCCAAACCGATCCCTCGCTCCTCCTGCTCCACCAGAACCGGGTCGGTAAAACCCTGAGGATTATCTCGTTAATTCTCCTCATCGTTGAGTTAAACGGCTGGAAAAACTAAAATTACTCTGCCTGAACAGAAAAACCTCCAGAACCTGAGGCGAGGCCCACCAAGACGAAGGCCGGGTCGGCGGGCAAAGGCGTGAACCTGCAGAAAGACGTGGCGCTGGCTTCGTCCAACCCGAGCGCTCGAGGGCCGGTGAACCGGCCGCCGGGGCCACGAGGACCCGGTCCCGGCGTCGGTCTGGGTCCGGGTCGAGGCCGCGGGAGAGGAGCTCCTCCCAGATAACGCTGAGAGAAAAACTGGTCTCTGCAGAGGGAGGCGGGAATAAACCCAGTAATTAAATATAATTGAATAATTGAATCTTAACGAGCTCGTCTCACAAGATAATATAAATAAATTCTGTCGGTGCGAATATCTTCCTGTAAATGTTAATTATTAGTATTTATGACTTAAAATGCGTATGTGTGAGCTGTAACTGTTACTGTTTGGAGCTAACATGCTAATGAAATGCTAATATAACTCAAACTGCTTGAGCTGCTATGTTAGCGAAATTTCTCCCTGATTTTTTCCAACCCAGGATCCCTTTAACCGCTGTCTGCTGCGGGTAAGATACTGACTGCTCAGAACGTCCTAATTAAAAGAAACCGAACTGTCCCTTTAAGGTCGACAACAAACCGAACGGTTTTTATCAGGGGCAGCCGGTGTCTGCTTGTTTGACTGCACTGTTAGCAAAATATCTCATGAACCACCGGAGGGTTTTCAGTGGGTATTCATGTAACTCGTTAAAGTTTTGAATTAACTTTCCCCACAGAAGAGCTTTAATTCCTTCTAAAACCATCTTCTCTTTGAAATCTGCTTGTGCTACTTTTAGCTTTTAGCTATCGTTTTGTTAGTTTCAGCTTTTAACAACATTTTTCTGATTTTATCTTGTAGCTACAATTTAGCTTGGATTAGCTTTCAGTAACATGTCTCCTTATTTTATCTTTTAGCTACCATTTTGCTAATTTTAGCGACGAGCAACTGTTTTGTTAATTTCGGCTTTTAGCAACAGTTTTGCTACACTTTAACCTTTAGCTATAGTTTGGCTCATATTAGCCTTTACCCATTCTTATGCAAAGTTTTTGCTTTTTGCTACTATTTTGTTTTTTTCAGCTATTAGCTGCATTTTAGCTTTTCGCAACTGCTTTTCTTGTTTTATGTTTTAGCTACCATTTGGCTAATCTGAGCTTTTAGCTACTGTTTCACCTCAAGCAACAGTTTTGCTACATTTAGCCTTTAGCTATAGTTTGGCTCATATTAGCTTTTACCTACAGTTTTGCTAATTTTAGCTTTTAGATGTAGTTTTGCTCATATAGCTTGCAGCTACTGTTTGTTTATTTCAGTTATTAGCTACAGTTTTGTTGATTTTAGCTTATAGATATGATTTTGCTCATATTAGCTTTTAGCCACTTCATTTCCTATTTTTAGTGTTAGCTACCATTTTGCTAATTTTAGCTTTTAGATGTTATTTTGCTTATAATAGCTTTAGGTACTGTTTTGCTTACTTTATCCTTTCACTGTGGTTTTGCTCATTTTAGCTTTTAGCTACTAATTTGCTTATTTTATCGTCCAGCTACTGTTAGTTTATATCAGTTTTTAGCTGCAGCTTTGTCGATTTAATGATTATTCTAGATTTACCTACAGGTATGCTAATTTTAGCTTACAGGTATGGTGATTTTAGTTTTTAGCTACTGTTGTGCTCCTTTTAGCTGCTCTTCTGTTTCTTTTAACTGGACCGACCGGCTCACTCAGAATCTCCGCTTCTCCGGTTGAATCTGAAGCGGTTCTGGTCGGAAACATCCGGGCGGTTCCAGTCCGACACCAGAACCTGTCAGAAGAAGAATGTGGCCGAACGGGTTTCGGCTGCGTAAGGAAACAACCATCTGGGTGTGAACCGCGAGGAAACAGTCTGTCTGACAAAAGGCTGAAAACGTTAATGTCTGAACAGAAGAGACGCTCGTCAGGGACGTCACCTGGCTGGAAAGGAGGCAGCCGATTGGCCGATGCTCCGCAGGTAAACCTACCTGACGATCACAGGAGGGGGCGGAGCCTCCAAGGTGTGCTTTGAACACTGAATCTGGGATCTGAGAGTGGAGACGGTCTGTGGTTGAACAGGTAAGATCTTTAAATAAGATTTGTTTTAGTCCATTATCGCCCGTCAATACGAAAAGCGGGCGATGATGTCACTTCCTGTGCGTGTTGGCGTATCTGTTAGCGAAATATCTTGACGAGGGATGGATTTAATTGAAACTTTCAGAACTACAGCTGTTTAACTTTAAAAGCCAACCCAATTCAAGATGGCTGCCACAGCCAATACAAAAATGGCTGCAGCTCAGTCATTTACAGCTGTTCAGCTAAAAGCTGGGATGGTAGTAGCTGAGGGTGACAACTAACAAATACCCTGAGCTCTCACAGATTTGGCGGGCGATATGCATCCCTTAAAACAATGCTAGTGTTTTAGTTTTAATCCGTTTTGTTTCGACTTGTTTCACGCTCACTTCCTGTTTTATTTTGAAGAGCTCATTTCCTTCGACCAGGTGCTTCCTGTCCTCGCCTCACAGCTGAGCGCCGTTGCTGACCTGATTGCCGTTCTGCTCCTCGGCTCTCCTGCCTTCAGCCCTCGAGCCGCGATGGCGTTTTTCAAGAAGTTCTTTAAAAACATCGTTCACGACAAGGACAAGGACAAGGACAAGGACGACTTGGTCACTGTGAGTACGAGTTTGTTTGTGTGTTTGTTTGTTTGTTTGTTTGACGTTAATTTGTGTTTGTTTGTTTGTGAAGGTGAAGGGTAAACCGAAGCCTAAATACTACGGAACTGTCACGCCGTATCCGAACTTCAACGCCAGCAGTGACGCCTCAATCCTTCAGAGCGCCATCGAAAGTAAAAGTACGTCACGAAGCTCAGAAGCTAAAGTTGTCTCAGAAAAACCTTTTTTAAGAGATAAAATCTTCAATAATTTGGATGTGATGAAAAGCTTGATTAATAATCGCACACCTGTTTTAATTTTAATTAGAATTTTAACGAGATGTGGACGAGGACGTGATTGTCGCCGTCCTGGTGAAGAGGAGCAACGAGCAGAGGCAGATGATCAAAGCCGTTTACGAGGCGTCCACCGGAAAGGTGGGACGCTTTTCACGAAGACGAAGACGTTTACGTCCAAAGGATTGACTCGAAGCAAACCTCGGATGGGTTTAAGGGCGCAGAAAACAAAAGATCTGTTGGCCGAATGGTGCTTTGTGCTTGTTTTAGTTGAACTGTTTAACTGCAATATGAAATTTCACCACTAGATGGCAGAACAGCCTACATGCTGCAGCTTTAAAGTTGAATTTGAAGGTTGTGACGCTGATTTGCAACCTAACTAACATTTAAAAATTCAATTAGGACCCTTTAAAATATTAATTAGGAACAGAGCACGAGGACAGAAGTTTCCAAAATGTCTCAAAACATTTGCGAGGGTTTCTTCCTCGTGTGAGCTGCGGGGCCTTTCTCTCATGTTGACAAATTTTTTTTCAAAATAGTCTCAAAGGTGTTGCGGTCGTCTGAAAATGGTCTCCAACCCTTCTCAATTTAGTTTCAGAGAGTCAGAAAGTGCAAGAAATGTGATTTATGAAACCAAACTCTGACAAAAATTGTTGCAAAAACATTTGCAGGTCGTTCTCGGGAACGTTGTTTTGTTAACTTTTATATTTTTCACAATATTTAAATTTAAAGACCTCGTCAGTTCAACGCCTGCTCTTTAGTTCTTCAGCTACTTTTAGCTGTTAGTTAGCCTTTAGCTACTTTTAGCTTGCGTTGTCCTGCTTTAACTGTTTTTCTTAAAGCTTCTTCAGCTCCAATCAGAGAAAATTTAATTTCTTTAGTTTCTGATCTTTACGCCTCTAAAATAAAATCTATTTCACTCGAAGCCGCGGTTGACGGTAAATGTCGTGTTTTTTTTTCAGAACCTGGTGAAATCCCTGAAGTCGGTCCTCAGGTCCGACTTGGAGGACGTGGCTCTGGCTCTGCTCATGACGCCGGCCCATTTTGACGCTCATCTGCTCAGGAAAGCCACGAAGGTAAAAAGTCTCACGATATGCAGACGATCCGTCGCCGTTCTGATCAGATATTTGTGCGTTTTCGGGTTTCTTGCATCGAAAGAGCAACAAAACTTTCATCAAATTAACAGAAAATCACAACTTTTAGTCCATTCCTGTTTCAGAAACGATGTTGTTGGACATTTTTTTACAGGTTATTAGACGTTAATCATCACCCATAGCCAGAAAAGCGTAAAAAAAACTGTCTTTAACTCAATCAGTTTTACAGACATTGAGCTAAAATTTGATGATATTGTAGCTGAGAGTCGTCCCAAAACACAATCTGAGGGCTAAAAGATTAATCTTTGCCCGTTAATTTAAGCAATTCCAGTTTCCCTATTTTAAAAAAACTGATAATTTTGTAAATTTTTTCATTAAAATGAAGTCTTTTTGCAGATAATTTCAGGATCTATAAGTTGCTTCTTTAATATAAATACCAATGAGTTCAATAATAAACTGTATTTAATCTCCAGTTTTTAAATTTTTTGTGAGATTTGACTTTATTTAAAACATGTTGGTGCAGCTCACGGAGGCATTAGGATGGTATTTTCCAAATAATTGCAATATAAATTGGTTAAAGTGTCCTGCCCTTTTATAAACTATTAAATTTACAGTTTAGGACTAATTTCTGGATGAGCTGGATTCATTATATTATAAACTTTTATCTGTATGTCCATATAAAAAGATATATTTAGAGAAACATGTATATATAAACTGGATTAAAACAGTTCTTTTTAAACAGGAAGTTAAATCTTTGGAGCTTCAGTTCTGAAATTTAATGATAACGAAGCTGAGATTTATCTCAATAATTTGAGGATTTAACCTGTTTTCAGTGATAAAGTTTGATAAAATCCCTTCTTTTGTTCGGACAGCGTTTGGGCACAGATGAAGAGGTTCTGGTGGAGGTTCTGGCGACGAGATCAAACAAAGAGATCGAGGAGATTAAAAAAGTCTTCAAACAAGGTTTTTCAGCTCATCCGCTCCGTTCGGTTCGTGAAACGCTTTTATATTTGTAATCGTGTAAGCGTTCGTTCGCTCTGAAACCCCTCAGAGTACGGAGTCGAGCTGGAGCAGGTTATTAAAGACGAGACCAGCGGAGACTTCACCAAAGCCCTGCTGGCCCTGCTCAGCGCCAAGAAGGACGAGTCCACCGAGGTGGACATGGAGCAGGCCAAGAAGGATGCCAAGGTGAGCTTCAGGTTCAGTCCTCCTGTAGTTTTTAGTTTTTATGCTGTCAAATCCAACCCCAGTTCTGTAAAATGTGAATAAAATGTTTTATCCACACGGTGGAATCTCTTTAAAGATGTTCCAGATGTTTCATCTCCATCAGTCTGTAAACATCTGGACCTGAGGAGAGCAGCCTTTAGAGGGAATGTTGTCCCATTCTGTCTGTTCAACAGTCCTGGATGAGAGCAGATCCTTTCCAGTGGCACTAATGCACCCCCATATCATCAGAGAGGCAGGCTGACCTCAGAACAGTTCTCCTCTTTGGTCCAGAGGAGACAAATCTGGCTTCTTCTTTGCCTGATAGAGCTTTAAGCAGCATTTGTGGACGGCACGGTGAACTGTGTTTACAGACAGTGTTCCTGAGCAGAACCAGCCTTGACCTTTGACCTCAGAGGTTTCTGCAGATTCCTCAGATCTTTGGACATCAGGAGCTTTTTTTTCTCCAGCATTTCATTTGCTTCCCGGTGTTCCATTAGAAATAAAAAAACGGGTTTATGAGGATTGAAAACGTTGAATTATTCCAATTACTGTAAAATCTTTTCCCACTTTAATTGAGACGTTGAACTACGAGGCTGCTTCGACAGATTTAATTGCGAGTTTTAATTATATGGCTTCTTTTAAACGAAGGCTTCTCGACAGATTCCCAGAAAAGTCATGCTTGATCTTTGCGCACAGATGATTAATTATCGAGGCCAGGGGAGCTTAAATGAAACCGGTTTTAAAAGCCGTGAAGCGATTCCTCTTTTTGTTGAACCTCAAACCGGTCACGAAGTCGTCCTCTGACGTTCGCAGGTTCTGTTCGAGTCCGGTGAGGGAGTTGGCCGAGCCAACGTCTCCTCCTTCATCGAGATCCTGACCACGCGGAGCGGCCCTCAGCTCTCGAAAAGTGAGTCGCTGAAATGTGGATCTCCCTTTTCGCTCAGTTTCACAAAGCCGACACGCCTCGAAAAACAGGTGGAACCGAACCGGTGAGTGGAACGCTCCCTTTCAGAGAAGTTCGTTCTCACGTCACTCAGGTAAAAACATCTGAATCCATTTAGAATCTTAATCATTCTTACGGTTTTATTGATTCTTTATATGTTTTTAACGGTTTTATTGAATTAAAGGGATTTTTTTTATCTTTTCGACTTGAATGTTTTAAATGTCTGACTAAATTCCTGATGTTTTTATCAATTTAAGTTTTCCTGGTTACTTCTCAGTCCTGCCAACATCGACGGTTCACGATTCACTAAAATATATTTTTAGACGCCCATCGTAAGACGATGCTGTCCATCCATCTGTGGACAAATTCTTGTCCGAGCTCGAACTCCGCAACCATGTGACGTCGCATCCCCATCACCATATGGGTCGGGGGTGATCCCTATTGATTTCAAGGTCACTGATGACCCTTTTGTAAAAACCTTGTCCGTATTCTAACTCTGCAACAACCTAAAGTAGGAATGTCAAACTGCAAAGCTGGAGACCCTATAAAAGGATGATCCCTATTGATTTCATGCTTACCTGTCACCTTGAAATCAATAGGGATCATCCTTCTCCCGATTGATTTTGAGGTCACAGGTGGGCCCTTTTGCAAAAACCCTGTCCTTTCTCTAAATCTGCAACCGTCTAACGTCGGAATGTCAAACTGCAAAGCTGGAGAACATATGGGTTGAGGATGATCCCCATTGATTTCAAGGTCACCAGTGACACCACACAGTCTGTGATCTGACTCTGCGACAACGTAACGCAGGACTGTCAAACCAATCGTTCCTTACTTCGTGCCTACAGATGGGCGTATTACGTACAGTTTGCGGTGCTCTTCTGTTGCTGTTTATGACCAGCCCATTAATTTATTTACTTTATTTTGTTTTTTTTGTCTTTTTAAGCCTTCCAGCATTATGCCACCATGAGTGACATCACATTACCCAAAGCCCTGCAAATGGAGCTGAAGGGGGACATCGAAGACTGCCTCATTGCCATCGGTAGGTTGCTGGAATCGTTTCCTGACATTTGATTCGATTTTAGAAAAGTACCCCAAGAGGCAAAATGAATTTTCCTGTTTTTTTTTTTTATGCAAGCACAGTTTTTAAACTTATTTTAAAGTCCCAAAAAACAATCAAAACACGATGGGTTTTTGCCTATGCCAGTGTTGGAGCCTGTAAAACATTGTGAAGTATTATAAGACTTAAGGTCCAACGGTTTGGCTGTGAAGGAAGGTCAGAGGTTCACCAAAACCTCTTTTCTGGATAACATTTCCACAACTTCTGACCTCTCCTGAAGTGAATAAACACTGCAGAGTTTTAGTTTAGTTCAGGCTCCACGTTGAGGTCTCCAGGAGTGCAGATGAGCTCACACTGACCTCCAGCTGATTGGTGAGGAAAGTTTGAAACAGCTGGTTTGAATGATGGGATGTGATCTGGACTCTGTGTGTCATTTCAGTCTAACGCTGTGTTTGTTTCCCTCTGACTTCCAGTGAAATGCGCCTGGAACACCCCTGCTTTCTTTGCCGAGAAGCTTCATGAATCCATGAAGGTGGGTCTGAACGTGTCAGGAAGTATGAGGTTGTTTGAACAAGGTTTGGGTTCTGGTTCCACACAGACTGATGGATCTGTTTTCATTAAACTTTACCAACAGAAGACGTTTTGTGTCAAACCTCAGCTTCATTCTGTTCTCCCTGGTTCTGGTTCCGGGGGGGGGTCTGTGTATTTATGGGTCTTTTATTTGCAGTCATGGGAAAAAGGTCCCTTCTCCTCCAGATTTGACCTCAAGTGAACAAAAACATGCAACAGACTCCAACGTGTCATTGTTTAAGAAACTAAAACGGGTCCAGCTTCGGATCCAGAACCTCCTCCAGCAGCAGAACTCTCAGTGGGTTCCTGGTTGTGGAGGAGTTGTGGCCCACTCTTCTTTCCAGCGTTGCTTCAGCTCATTGGTTTCTGCTCAGCTCTCTGAGGTTCTGGTTCTGGACCGTTCTGCTGTGTTTGGGATCATTGTCCTGTTTGTCGGACAGATGGCCTCACATCTGACTCCAGAATCAGCCCAAACCATCAGCCCTCCGCTGCCGTGCTGACAGCTGCAGTGCATTCTGGGTAAACATCTGTCCTCTGGTCTGGTTCTGCTCCAGAAGTCTTCTGGTTCCTTCAAGTCGAGCTGCCATGTTGTTTTTAGAGAGATGAGGCTTTAACCTTTGACCTTTAACCTGCTGACTGAGGCCTGTAGAGTCTGAGCACTGCACGGTCTGACCTTCGGGGTGAATCTGTTGCCCCTCCTGGTTTGATTGGCAGCTGATCCTAAATGTTTCCTCTGTAGAACAATGGACTCCAGATGACCTTTGACCCTTCCCAGATTGATGTGCTGCTTCTCTGAGGGTCATTGCTGATGTCTTTCCGCCTTGGCGTTGTGTTAACAGCAGAACCTTCTGCTTTTCTAGAGCTGATCAGCTGATCCAGAACCTCTGAGATCCAGTTCTTCCCTCCCAGCTTAAACCTTTTTTGTTTCATAAACAACAAACCAACATGGTGGAATCTGTGTTTCATTTCATTCGAGTGTTTTCAGTTTTACGTAAATCCTGAAACCGCGGCTGATCGAACAGATGACGTGAGGTGTGACGTGTTCCTGAGCAGAACTCTGCTCTGGTCCAACAGGGTCACGGTACCCGTGACAAGATGCTGATCCGGGTTCTGGTGAGCCGCTCCGAGGTCGACCTGAAGAAGGTGGTGGAGAACTACAGGGCCATGTTTGAGAGAACCTTACAGGAGGACATCCTGGTGAAATACTTCTTCCATATCGTCACCGTCGCTTTTTATTTTTAATTAAAGGAAATGTAATTAACGAGTAAATGTTATCTTTCTGTGTTTAACAGGCGGACACGAAGGGACACTATCAGAAAGTCCTGCTCGGGTTGTGTGGACCTCACTGAAATTCTCCAAAACACGTCAATAAATGGGCCGATCTCTGCTGGCGCACGTTTAGGAACACCCTTTAATTGGAGCAGAAGTGCTGGATATGATAAATGTTTTGAATCATGCAATTTAAAAAAATTAAAGTTTGACATTTAAATGTTCAAGTTTTACTTCCATTGTCTGTTTGTCCGGTGTCTTCTGAAAGTCCCCAGATTCTCAAAAGGTTCTCCCAAAAAAACAAATTCTGTCTTCGTGTGGGACTTCAACTTAGCTGAAACCAAAAATAGTTGTAGGTTTTTACTTTTAACTCTTAGTTTCTCACAAAAAACTACAAGGCTGTTTAATAAAACAGATTCTGATGTTTAAAACGGTCAGGAGGAGTCGAGGTGAGGCTTTTAGAACTGAGAACACTGAACTGTCAGGCATGGTGGTGGCAGCGTCATGCTGTGGTAGTAATGTGGATGGAGCAATGAAGGAGGAGGACAACCTCCAGATTCTTCAACTTCACCTCAAATCAACAGCTGGACCGGTTAAGACTTGGACACGGCTTGGTGTTCCAGTAATCCCAAACATCAGAGCTGGTTTCTGATTGGATAACTCAGCCTGACATGAAGCTTCTGGAGTGGTCCTGTCAAACCTCTGATCTCAACCTCACTGGGAATTTGTGGATTGTGATTAAAAGGGTCGAGTCGAAAGTAAAAACTCTCGATTTATTTCATCCATCTACGTTCCAACCCTTAGCTGAGGTCAGGAGGTTTGGATCAGGACCAAAAGAATGAGATCATGGATCCAAGCGGCTGAAATGAGCTTCCTTCGTAGGGCGGCTGGACTCAGACTTAGAGATCAGGTGAGGAGTTCAGAGTAGAGCCGCTGCTCCTCCTCGTCGAAAGAAGTCAGCTGAGGTGGTTCATCTGATCAGGATGCCTCCTGGACGCCTCCCTTTGAAGGTTTTTCGGGCATGTCCCACTGGGAGGAGACCTCGGGGCAAACCCAGAACTCTTTGGAGGGATTCTGGATCCTCTCTGAACACCTCGGGATCCTCCAGGAGGAGCTGGAGGAGGTCTGGGTTTCTCTCCTGGACCTGCTGCCCCCACGACCCGACCACGAATGAGTAACCGAAGACAAGGAGACGAATATCAGCCACAAACGTGTACCCAGTTGTCTTTAAAAATCATTCCATTAGAAAAAGAACGGTTTAAATAAACCATTAAAAGCCCAAATTAATGACATAAAGTGTATAGAAACTTCTGAGCACAACATTCTTATTTTACTGTTCTGAACAAAAAAGCATCTTTTATATTCATTTTGATTTTTCTAAAATAGAAAATATATTTGTTTTACCTCATTTAGAGGGGTAAATCAAAGTTGTGTTCACGTTAGATTGGATCAGCGATGGTGACAGACCCAAAGCAACGCTTCTCCTTATGTTAGTAATAGATTGGATCAGCTGTAGTGTGACCAATCACAGCGCAGCATCCGTCCCGATCTGCGATCCAACCCACATCTCCGCGCCGGTCTGCGCAGGCGCGACGCTCTCGTAGCCTCTCGCGTGACGTTGACGGGTTGACGTATCCGGAAGTGCCGTGGCTCTTCGGACAGCTTATTTTGCGTTTTACTCTTTCATTTCGGGTGTATTTTTGGTAGTTCAGCTAAATAAATGTTAGTATTTCTGCTCTAACGGGGCGCCCAGATGGGTTTATTTGACACAAGACGAACTCGGAGCTCGTGACGCTGATAAAAACTTTATAAATCTGACCGGCAGAATGAAGAACAGACAGAAAACAAGGCATTGTTGCTTGACTACAGCGGGAAACTGATAAAGGGTTTGTGTCGGTATTAAAGCAACAGTGATGTAAAGTAAAGTGTGCTGGGAACAAATAATATTCTGTTTCGGGAGCTTTAAGATGGAGGACAAATACAGCAGCAACGTCCTGTCCGGAGGCAAGCTGGGGATGGTCGAAGTGCCCGATTCCAGGTAAAAACTAGGATTTCAGCTGATTTAATCCGCTTTATGTCACCTTCTGAGCTGTGTGCTGTCCGTATGTCAGTCTGACAGCTTCCACCAACACTTAGCTTCAGATTTATTCATCTTTGGTTCATTTATTTAACAGAAAAAGTGTTAAATAATACCTGTATCCATCATATTCAGCAGCAGAACTCTCAGTTGGTTCCTGGTTGTGGAGGAGTTGTGGCCCAGTCTTCTTTCCAGCTCTCTGAGGTTCTGGTTCTGGTTCTGGACCGTTCTGTTGTAGATTAGCTGCTGTCCTGTTTGTCGGACAGATGGCCTCACATCTGACTCCAGAATCAGCCCAAACCATCAGCCCTCCACCACCGTGCTGACAGCTGCAGTGCATTCTGGGTAAACATCTGTCCTCTGGTTCTGGTTCTGCTCCAGAAGTCTTGTGGTTCCTTCAAGTCGAGCTGCCATGTTGTTTTTAGAAAGAAGAGGCTTTAACCTTTGACCTTTAACCTGCTGACTGAGGCCTGTAGAGTCTGAAATGGAGCTCATTGCACGGTCTGACCTTCAGGGGGAATCCGCTGCCCCTCCTGGTTTGATTGGCAGCTGATCCTAAATGTTTCCACTGTAGAACGATGGACTTCAGATGACCTTTGACCCTTCCCAGATTGACGGGCAGCTTCTCTGAGGGTCATTGCTGATGTCTTTCCGCCCTGGCGTTGGTGCTCGTGGTCACTCCGTCCATCTGACCAGCAGGCTGTTCCCGCTCTTTTGTTTTAGTTTTAATGAGACAAACATTAAGAATGTTGAGCTTCTGTAAAAATCGAATAATTTTCATTGTGTCCTGAAATTTAAAGCCCTTAAAGTTGACAGTTTATTTAGTTTTTACTGTTAAAGATTTGATCTGATGTCTCTTTAAGGTTTTCTGTGTTTATTTAGCGTCTCTATAATTAAAGTTTTGACCCGTTTTTATTTTCACCTCTGCAGGTTAACCAGGTACATCGTTCTGCTGGTCGTCTCGAAGGTCCTGAAAGCTTTAGGGATCTTTGAGTCCTACGATATCCTCAAAGTTGTTCATATCGTTCAGTTCATCTTCATATTGAAATTAGGGTGAGTTCTCCGGGTCTTAAACCCTCCGTGACGTTTTGTTTTGTTCTAACAGTAATTTGGATAACAATGATGATGTTTTCTTTCTTGTTTGTTTGTTTCAAGGAGTGCTGTTATTCTGCTTTTCTTTCAAAAACCCTTTTCGTCTGGAAAAGTTATCTCAAAAGGACAGGTTTGTTGGACGATAAGGCCTCTGCTTTAAGTTAGAAATAATTAGTTGTATAAATTTGTGATAAATGGCGTGTTTGGTAGATGTTGCATCAGGATGGATTAGAGTTCAAACTGACCTGACGTCATGTTGTGATCTGCTCTTCTTGTTCTTTCCAGTGGATTAAATTAGTCAAACATGCTGTTTTCAGCTGCATTATTTCCCTCCTGGGCTTCTTCGGTCTGACTCTCTGTGGGCCTCTGAGGTAAAACAAACGTTTTCTGTCTTTAATCTGGTTTTGATTTGCTTTTACTCGCATCGTGCCAGCTTACAACAGAGTCCCTTTATTCAGGATGACACTCAGTTCTTCCAGAGGTTTATTATAAGATGTTTTGTGTTTCTGTTTCCAGGACGCTGCTGCTCTTCGAACACAGTGACGTGGTCGTCGTCGCCCTCCTCAGCGTTCTGTTCACCAACTCAGGAGGAGGACCGTCCAAGGTACGGGTCAGATTATTACTGATATTACTGTCTGTTTGTTACCTGTTATTAATGAGTATTAGTTGGTTTATTACTATTAGTTTAAAGCATAATTTAGTTAATTTATTAGCATCAGGCAGCTTGTTTATTACTGTTTGTTTGTTAGCATTATCTAATTTGTTTATTAATGATTAATAGTGATTAAAACTGTTGGATTATTGCAGATTATTACTGTTGGATTATTACTGATTAATTCTGTTGTCTTATTACTGATTATTAATGATTAATACTGTTGGATTATTACAGATTATTTATAGCATCAGTTAAGTTTGTTTATTACTGTTTGTTTGTCAGCATCGTGTTTTCTTTCACTCTTTAAAGCGAGTTTTTGATCCAAACAGAAACAAACCTTTTATTTTTGAATCAGTGATGTTATTTAAGGCGGGCGATAATGTTTTTGCTTCAGCCTTGACTGTTAGCGAAATATCTCCTGAACCACTGGGCGGGTTTTAATTTTCTCTTCACGTTTGTCTCTGATTCAGACCAGAGGAGCAGCTTTCTTCATCATCGCCGTGATCTGCCTCCTCCTCTTTGACAACGATGACCTGATGGTGAAGATGGGAGACCACCACCACCACCGTATCCTTTCGCCTCGCACTGTCCCCCCCTCCGCCTTAGGTTCTGGTTCTGACCCGTCTGCGCCTTGACTCGTCTCGTCTCCAGCGGAGGGACACCACGACAGCGCGCTCACGCATTTCCTCTACACGACCATCTCTCTGTTGGGCGTCGCCGACCACAAGGTGAGCGTTTCCTCTGGACGGACGTCGAGGCGCGTCTTTTTTTTATTTCCGCTCCATCGTCTCCAACTGTGTCCTCAGGGTGGCGTCCTGCTGCTGGTGGCCTCTCTGTGCCTGAAGGTGGCGTTCCACACGGCGTCCAGGAAGTTGTCCGTGGAGCTCGGCGGCGCCAAGCGGCTCTACGCCCTCGACAACCTGGTCTCCGCCGCCGTGCTGCTGCCGTGGGTCGTCGTGCTGTCGGCAACCACAGAGGTGACGCTAACGAGCTGAACGCTAACGAGCTGAACGCTAACGATGAAGGCTGTGAGAGGAGTTCACAAATTAGATTTAAATTTATTTGGAACCTCGTAACTCCGAGGGTTAAAGTCCTCGTTAATATCTGTGAAACGAGTCACAGCTCGTTTCGACTCGACCCGACCCGACCCGGCCCGACCAGACTCGACCCGACTCCCGGTCTGCGGCAGGTCGAAGGAGCTCCACTTCCTGACCCGACCCGACTCGACTCGACCCGACCCGACCCGACCCGACCCGGCCCGACTCCCGGTCTGCGGCAGGTCGAAGGAGGTCCACTTCCTGACCCGACCCGACCCGACCCGGCCCGACTCCCGGTCTGCGGCAGGTCGAAGGAGCTCCACTTCCTGACCCGACCCGACCCGACCCGACCCGGCCCGACTCCCGGTCTGCGGCAGGTCGAAGGAGGTCCACTTCCTGACCAGACTCGACCCGACCTGACTCGACTCGGCCCGGCCCGACCCGACCCGGCCCGACTCCCGGTCTGCGGCAGGTCGAAGGAGCTCCACTTCCTGTCGGTCCACGAAAACGCTTCGGTTTGCCGTGTTTTTTCTGTATTTTCGGGTGGATGAAACCAGGTTTAGAAACTGAAAGGCGGCGTTCTCGAGGTTAGGGAGCGGGGCCTCAGACTAAAATCACGATGAAGAGGGTCAGTTCTTGTAAAATGACGTGCACGCTCGGGGGATGACTCTCAGCTACTGCCGCGCCGGATTTGAGCTCAGCGGCTGTGAATCTGAGCGGCCTATCGAGTGGTTCAAGAGATATTTTGCTGACACGCAGACGATAATGACATTTTGTCCAAATGTGAGCTAACATGTTTATTTTATTGCCGTTCAGGTGGAATAATTCTGATTTTATCGGGTTTGAACCTGTTTCTCTGCCTCAGTCTGACCTTTGAACTCTGGATTCTTGGCTCCCCTCCCGCAGAGTAAAGTGGAGTCGTGGTCGCCGCTCCTCCTGCCGTTTGGGATGATCGTCTTCTCCGTGATGATCCTGGAGTTCTACGTCGAGGCCGTCTGCAGCGCCAAGATGGAGGCGCCGCGGTGCGCCCGTTACGGCGCCGCCGCCCTCTTCCTGAGCGCGCTGCTGCTGGCCAACTTCTGGACCCACCCGATCACCGACCAGCTGCGGTCCGTCAGCAAACCGCCGCAGCAGGGCAGCACGGAGCACGTGCTCTCCGGCGGCGTGATCGTCAGCGCCGTCTTCTTCATCATGTGTAAGAAGCGGGCGGCGTGGAGGGGGGGAAACATTCCGCTCAACTGAGCCCATGTCTAACCGGCGCTCGTCTCCCCGCAGCATCCAGCGTCCTGTCGTCTCCGTCCAGGAGGGGACAGAAGGGGACCCTGGTGGGTTACTCCCCCGAAGGGACGCCGCTGTACAACTTCATGGGCGACGCCCTGCAGCACACGTCTCAGTCGCTGCCTCGCTTCATCAAGGACTCGCTCAAACAGATCCTGGAGGAGTACGACTCCAGGCAGATCTTCTACTTCCTGTGCCTCAACCTGGTATGTCAAAATAAAACTCCAATCTTTCAAAGTAAGAGCCTTCTGTCAGCTACTACCACTTCCTGAAAGTTTCATTAAAATCTGTCCAGAGGTTCACGAGATATTTTGCTATCATCAGAAACGATGTCGTTTATTAGAGAGACGTTTTAATCTTTATTTACAAACAAAAATGTTGGTTTGCTTTTATTTCATTTAGTTTAAAACAGAATAAAAGGAATCAGTCTTTTAACTTCTGCTGCTTGTTTTTGTTCTCTTTCTGAGGAATTGTTTTTTTAGTTTCAGACTCCTGTCGACACAGATGGTTGACCTCGTTTCCCCCCCGACGATTTATTTATTTTATTTTTTTTCTTCCAGGCTTTCACGTTTGTGGAGCTGTTTTATGGCGTTTGGACCAACAGCCTGGGCCTCATCTCTGACGGCTTCCACATGCTGTTCGACTGCTCTGCTTTGGTCCTCGGCCTGTTCGCCGCCCTCATGACCCGCTGGAAGGCCACCAGGATCTTCTCCTTCGGGTACGGTCCCTCCTTAAACGAGCCGGGGTGGGGGCGGGGTTTCAGCTTTAGTATTAAAATCAAAAAAGGCGGTTCTGTCGTCGCCCTGCAGGTACGGTCGAGTGGAGATCCTCTCCGGGTTCATCAACGGCCTGTTCCTGATGGTCATCGCTTTCTTCGTGTTCATGGAATCCGTCACGCGGCTGCTGGACCCGCCCAACATCAACACGGACATGCTGACGGTGAGCGCCGTAAACGAGTCCGGTCACGCTGGGGTTTTATCCGGTTCTGGAGGAGCTGTTAAATAAACACTGTCAGTTGGGTTTTAAACGCCTCCAGATGTTTGAAAGGAAGCCGGCAGCGAGCTCGGAGGAGGATTAAAACCAGGCCAGGAGGATCTGTTTTGGTTCTGGTGTGGACCGGCGTTGGTGTTATCAGGCAGCTGCCCGAGCTTCTGACAGGGAGCGGCGGTCCGATTCGGGTCTCACTGCGGACTGACCGGAACCACGAGTATCGGACTCGTGTCCTTTTTTTGGCGTCAGCCGGACGACAGGTTCACCGCCTCAGGTGTCGGCTGACCACAAGATGGCGCCGTATCGTGTAGCGAAATGAATCCGGGTTCCGGTTTCGCCGCGGATCACCGGATGTGGACCGATCCGGTGTTCCAGTTTTATGTCTGCATGTCTTACCCCTCCGGAGACGGTCCGTCCCCGTGGGCCGGGTCACATCAGCACCCGCCTCGCCTCATCGCGGCGTGAAAACTGAAACCGGTTTGTTTTCCCTCCACAGCCCGTGTCTGTCGGAGGCTTACTGGTCAACCTGGTGGGCATCTGCGCTTTCAGCCACGCCCACTCCCACGGCGGCAAAAGCTGCTCGTCGCACGACCACGACCACGGCCACTCTCACCACGGCCACTCCCACCACGGCCACTCGCACGGCGAGCACGGCCACGCCCACAGCTCGGAGAACAGAGGCATGAACGCCAACATGAGAGGTTCGTGATGTATGTGAAGGTCGGAGATTTAAAAAAAATAAAATAAAATAAAAACTCGAGGTGTTCTCCTCCTCCAGGCGTCTTCCTCCACGTTCTGGCCGACACGCTGGGCAGCGTCGGCGTCATCATCTCCACCCTCCTCATCCGCCAGTTCGGCTGGCTGATCGCAGACCCCATCTGCTCGCTCTTCATCGCCACGCTCATCTTCCTCAGCGTCATCCCTCTGCTGAAGGACGCCTGCGAGGTCCTGCTCCTGCGGACGCCCCCAGAACACGAGAAGAACCTGAACGCCGCGCTGGAGAAGGTGAGGCTCCGCCTTCTCCTCGTACTGGCACACGCTAATTGATAGAAATCCCAAATACGAACATTCTGTCTGGTTTCAGATCGAGAAGATCGAAGGAGTTTTGTCGTACAGAGACCCACATTTCTGGAGACACTCGGCCTCGCTGGTCGCTGGGACCGTCCACCTGCAGGTCATGGCCGACGCGGTGGAGCAGAGGATCGTCCAGCAGGTTGGAAACAGATCACGATGTTCGGGCGGTACCTGAAGGCCTCTCGGCGCTCGAAAACCGCGTCATTTTTGTTCTCGTAGCTTCGGCCGCTGCCGAACTGTTCCTCCCAGCGCCAAGTGTCACGTGATTGGTCGGGAGTTGTTGTGGGCGTGTTTATGAGCTCTAATGGAGCCATTTTGTTTCTGCTGAGAAGCAGCTGGAGGCTGTCTTTACTTGGAAACCTCTGAGCTTAAAAAGACCGCGGCGACGCGGGCGGCTCTGGGACACGCTCCCTTTCCTTCGCCCGTTATCGCTCACCGCCATACGGCGTGTTCTGTCTCAGCTGGTTTAATGCCGCAGGAGGAGGGAGGAGCTTCCTGGGAGTTCTGATCCGAGCGTCTCGCGACCGCGAACAGACTTCCTGACATCTAATGGAGCGTAACGGAAACGGCTAACAGTTAGCCAAACGAGGGCAGCGTTAATATCTTACTTGTCTCAGATCGCTGTTTGGAATAAATGTAGTTTAATTCGGGGCGTGACCAATGTGGATTTAAAACAACTAAATTCTCAAAAGGATCTTTGATTATCTTAAAACTCAAATAACTACAGATTTATATATTTTCAGGCCTAATAAAGATCATTAATTACAGTTAGCATAGATGCTAACTTAGCCAGGATTGTGTTTATCGTTAAAAATTAAAAACAAATCCAACTCTTCGGGGTAAACGTGCCGCTACGGAAGCTCTACTGGGACAAACGGCAGCACAGATTAATCAAACGCGTTCAGCGTTTAACGGCGGCAGACGGCCATTTTGGATTTGGCCACCGTCCTGCGTGTCTTAGATGTTTCTCTGCTCCGAGTGACTCGGTGGTTAACGGGCGTCTGGAGGACCTGAAGATCCGCTGAGGAGCAGAGGAACATCTGGAACCTGCGGGACGGTCCGGGACCGGGACCAGGATCAGGACCGGGACCAACTGACAAACTGAAACAAAAATAAAGCTTAAATGTTTCGACCTAAACTGTTTCCACAGCAGGTAAGATACTGACAGCTTGTTTCAAAAATGAATCTGAATGTGTCCGCAGGTGACGGCCATTTTGAAAGACGCGGGCGTGAACAACCTGTCGGTGCAGGTGGAGAAGGAGGCGTACTTCCAGCACATGTCTGGACTCAGCACCGGGTTCCACGAGGTTCTGGCGATGACTCAGCAGATGGAGTCCATGAAGTACCTGAATGACGGGACGTGCATCATGTGACGATGGACTGAATTAATCCTCCTCCTTGTCGGAATAAATCTGGATATATGTACGTCTCATTTTCATGTTTTTTTAGCGTGAAGACAAAGAAAAATGTTATTTTAAGAACATTCTTGGTTTATTTAAGCAACGGGCATTAATCTAATGCATAGAAAGGTGAAGGAGAACACGGTTTGTGTCGCCTACTTCGTCCACGACGCTTCGGTTTGTCTGGAATGTGCAGAAATGTTAATAACTGTGTGGAAGTGGGAGGGGCTTCGCGCGGCCCCGCCTCTATTCGATCTCGTTGGAGCTTCCCACAGCGGCGCCGACCTCCATCTCTGCGGGGGAAACAAAACCGTCAGGCGGGCGCGCTTTCGGAGCCACGGAGGAAGCGCAGACGGGTCAAGTCGCTCACCTGGGCAGGCCCCGCCCTCCAGGACGACGTCGTCGACGGCGATGTCGCTCCTCACCGAAGAGCCTCGGATCGCTTCGAAGACGAGCTGCGGCAGAACCGTCAGAGAGTCAGCATTCGTTTCTTCCTTACGGAGCGTTTTATTAAAAAAAAAACATTTTACAATAAATTTGTTCCAATTATCAGATCTGTGTTGATTAACAAATTAAATCCTGTCAAACCAGGCGGCCAAAATTAAAAATCTGGTCCGAGCCAAGGGCCAATCACGATCAATATTTATTAAAAATTACATAAATTAATTGGTTTTAGATGTATGATGTCAAATCATTCATATAGAAATATCAATTATCTTTTCCCAGTTACAGATTATACAGAATTTAGAGCAAAAAATAAATTTTTTAACATTAAAACAGATTTTTTTTAAAAAAGCCATCAACAAAAACCTGATCATACAGAAATTAAAACTATAAAACTATATATTGTTGGCTTCTAAGTCACTGTCAAGAGAAAAAATTCAGTTGTTTTAAGCAAAATAAGAATCAGAGACTCTGAACCAGACTGGAGGGCCGGATCTGGCCCGCGGGCCTTCAGTTTGACACGTGTGTTAAACTAATATGCTAAAGAAATCGCAACAAATTGTTAAATATTTTAAAAACCGATTAAAATTCTGGATTTTTTTTGGTGTTGAAAACATTTAATCGAACAGAAGATTCATAAAGTTGATTATATTCGTTTAAAAACGATTTTTAAAAAAACAAGGGTGGATTTTTTACGGTACTTTTAAGGATCCAGGTAGAGGAACCACCATTGATGCCCACCTTTTTTATTTAATTATTTTACTGAATATGATAGTTTCTGGAACTGTTAAACTTTATTTTAGGTGTAAAAAAAGAAAAAAAGTCTTTCATAAATCTGAGAACAATCACAAATAAAATAATTTTAAATTTGCGGGTTTCGGGTTTCGGGGTCTTGCCTGGTGCCGGGCGTCGCTCCGGTACTCCACCTGGGCCCTCAGCCAGGCCACGCTCTGCTCGCCGCTCCGTTGCCACAGCAACACGTCCTCGCCGCCCTTGTAGGCCAGGACCCTCAGGGTCCCCGTCCCCGACCCGTACATGTGGTAGTAGAAGCGCAGGCACTGGGCGCCCCTGGTTCCCCTGACGGGCCGGGACAGCAGCCGGGCGTTCTGGCCCGGCAGCATGGGCGACGCCTCGATGTATAGGTAGTATCCTGCCCGGCGCGGAGATCGGTTACAGAACCGTCGGGGAGAAGTGGAACAAATGTTTGGGTTTTTGGTTCCTCACCCAGACCCGCGGTGTGGTCCCCTCGGGGCCCGGTGTACGAGGTCGGGGTGGGTCCTCTCCTACGGTACCAGTCGCCAACATCGGCCCGTTTATCCTGGGAGAACCCGCAGAACCCGTCCTCAAAGTCACAGCGTCCAGGAAGAGCCGACGACAACGAGCCTGGAACCA
>NC_051443.1:24621575-24634401 GCF_001649575.2 Kryptolebias marmoratus
CGTCAGCTCGCAGTCTCCGAGGTTCAGCCGGATGTCGTCCAGTCCCACGGAGCCGCAGTCCCAGAAGCTCCTGCAGGTGCTGATGAAAACCATCTGAGGAACAAACGGACCGTCAGCAGAACCAGCGACCCATCGGGCCGGTGTTCTGACCCGGGTTTAAAACTGAATAAAAAAAACGGCGTTAAGAAGTGGCTTCATGCTGCTCATATGAGGGGAAAACGGGCCGTTTCATTTAAAATAAATAAAGAAAATCAACATTTTTCTTGTTTGTTATTTTTGACCTTTCAGTAGCTTTTGTTTGTTTGTTTACTGAAATTTAATAAACAAATTTTGATTAAATGTTGGGATTGTCACAAAGAACAAACGATAAAACGTGGTCGTAGTCCGGATCACGATCCAGTTCCTACAACAGCTTAATGACCCGAGGCGGACGTTTGAGGTCCCCGGTGATGACATCATGATGACGTCACACAGTGATGATGTCATCAGTCTCACTATAACATCACAATAACGGGTCTTGGCAGTTTGAGCTCTCAGTTCTGCTGCTGGAGGAGGTTCTACAACCTGCTGGGTGCAGTTTTTGTTTAAAAATAATGACACGGTTGAATCTGTTGAATGTTTTTGTCCACTTGAGGTTAGCGTTGAATGATTTTAGAACCCGATTAAGACCCGATCCTTTTTATGGAAAATGGTGGACTTTCTTCTTCCCGGCGCTGCAGTTAAAATCTGGTTTAATGGGCTGATGGTTGAACAAAAACCAACAATGGTTTGTGTCAGACAGAAGAACCGAGGTTCAGGCTGAAGGACTCGTTCTTTAGAGGAACGGTGATAAAGTCGGGCGTCATCGGCGTATCGGTGTTGAATGGCCGGGCCTGAGGAGTTGACGTAGATTCTAAATGGAAAGGGTCCCAGCAGCGGACCCTGGGGAACTCCTGTGGTTTGTTGAACATGCGCTCAACAGGAAGTCCCGCCTCTAAATTTAACTTTAACTGTGTTACTAGAGAGGACCCGCCCAAACAGGACGACGATCCCAAACACAAAACTACAACCGAATGGCGAGGGCGTTTCTAAAATGTTCTGAGGGTCCTGTCGGTCGCCTTCTCTTCAAACGGACTTGTTGCAGCCGTCAGTTGAGTTCCACAAGTCGAGAAGGTGCGAGGAAGGGGAGACGCCTCGGCGACCTGTGGAACCAAACCCCGAGGACCAATTCAGTCCGATTCCAAGCGAGAATTTGTGTATTTTCCCGCCGTTTTGTGTCTCCAAGTCGACACGGGCCACGCCTGCAAACCTCAAAGAGTGGGCCAAACTCCCTCCACAACCATGCGACGGATGCAGAAAACCACTGCTGGATCAGGTTTTATTACTCTGAATCTGGATTCTTGGTTTAGTTTTTAAAGTCCTCCCCCCACATTTTCTCCGCTCAGATCCTCTCACCTTGGCCGGCTGCGTCGTCTGGAAGGTGACGTCGGCGGAGATCCAGATCCCCCTGGACCTCTCCGCCTGGCTCCAGATCTTCTCCTGCCGGCCGTCCTGCTGCTGCAGCAGATACACCGCCAGGGCCTGCTCCGTCTGGTTGAAACCTGGCGAGAGCGAGACGAGTCAGGAGAAACGAGGAGGAGGAGGAGTAGGCTAACGCGGGCAGAAGAGCCTCACCCCTCAGGGAGAAGTAGAACCTCAGGCAGAACTTGGTGTTCCCCGGCAGAGCTGGACTGATCACGCGGCTAACGTAGCCGGCGCGCGGGCCCAGGCGGGAATGGGCCAACAGGAAAGATCCTGCGGGGAGAAAGGCAGCTTTTATTTTCCAGCTAAATCTCTCTTCCCATCTCAGCTCACAAATAGTTTCCTTTATTTTCCTTTTTCCCCCTCTCACATCTGAGGCCAGCGGACAAAAAAACAAAAAAAAACAGATGAAACCTTGACTGTTAAGCTGGTATATAAAACCGGCTTTCCTGGCAAATTAAAAAAGTCCACTGTTATTAGAAGATATCAGCTAACAGATCCAGTTATCTGCTGCTTGGACAGATGGAAGAAAAACCACTGAACCGAACAGCGGGGATGATGTCTGCTTTAAACAAAAAGAGCTTTAAAAGCCGGGCACTAACCTCGTGATTTCTCAACAACTGTTTTTAATAAAAGTGGGTCGACGTGACTTTTTCAGACTCACTTCGAAGCAGATTAAAATAAATAAAAATCAACCTGTGATCTTTCCATACAGAGGTCATAAAGAGCAGCTTCAGCTGAAATATTCTCTGACTTTAAAACCTCAAAGAACATCAAAAGTATAAAAGTAGATTTATTTAGATTCTCCTCACCGGCTCCAGTGGTGTGGTCTCCGTTCCTGAAAATGTTCGGCTTCACAGAAACTCTCCTCCACGACGACCCGGTGGCCCCGTCCTGGACGTAGTGGCAGAAACCGGACTCGAAATCGCAGTTGGCGACGGAGGGGTCAAAGGTCGGCTCTGCGGACAAACAGAGGAGGTGGATCCCACGCTTCTAAACGACCCGCTGGCGTCGGTTTCGTCGGCGGCTCACCTGAGTCGGCGCTGCACAGCTCCTGCGAGAAGGAGATGTCGTCCAGCGCGACGTGACCGCCTCTGGGACTGTTAAACGCCACTTCAAAGACCACCTGAAGGTCCACGCAGACGCATAGAAACACATCGACTGAGCTGCAGGCGAGTGGTGGGCGATATAACAAAAAAAGGCCACAGTGCCACCATCGAATAGAAACGTTAACGGACAAATCATAGTTGCTCTCCAGTTTGGATCTTTCTCTCCATCCTCTCAGCTGTTAGATTGTAAATACTGATCAGTAAACAGCTGGAACTTGTTATTTATTAGTATTAGCAGCTTTAGCTAACCTGAACATTTCCAGGCCTCCTCTTGATGCTCAGACAGAACTTCCTGCTGTCTTTCAACCACTTCCTGCCTCCATCTTTATCTTTCTGCCTCTCCATCTTTAGCTCTCTGTCATCAGATGACAACACGACTCACACGAGTCTCCTCTCTGCTGGGAGATTGACAGCTGTCAGTGCTTGGGGAAGTGGGCGGGGCTTACGGCACGCTGCAGAATGAGCACTTTCTCACATTTAGCCGCCAAAGTCACGAGATTTGTCGCTAGTCGCTTTAAAAAATGCTAGAGGGATCTGAAAACTCGCTAAATATAGCGTTAAAGTGACAAAAAGGCAGTGGCGTGTGAGGGCCAAATGCGGGACTTTTGGCTGTCCCGCACATGGTGATGTGGGACAGGGGACAGGGGGGCTAAATGCGGGACGGTTGGCAAGTATGTAGGAGCTGAGGTTTTCCCAGGCGATTCTAATGCATCAAAGCTGACTCCTCCCATCTCACCCTTTCATCTCACAGTGCAGAGGATCCACTGACCTGTACCGAGTACGGCGCCTTCAGGTCCACCTGCACAGGCAGCCATTCTCCGAGCGCCGCGCTCCAGTCCTCCTGGCTCTCCAACCCCGCCCTCCACAGCTCCTGGTACTGGCCCAGGCGGTCCCGGGTGAAGACGGAGAACAGGTTTCCCCTGTCCTCGCTGCGTTGGTACTGAAAGCTCAGGCACCCGGACATCGGCGCCGTCGTCATGGGAGACACCAGCTTGGCGACCTCTTTGAAGGTTTTGGCGTAGCCCGAGTCCACGTACATGAAGTGACCTGAGGAGGACTTCAGAACCTCACGGGTCTGCCGCGGTTTCATCTAATTGTTCCCGCAGCGTTTAAATTACTACCCTCCAACCTGAAGATGCTCCTGATTACATGTTTACTGCTTCCAAATCTACAAGAACCTGCTGGTTTGTTTTCCTCAGGCTAAAAAAAATTGGATTATGTTCCCCATTCCTTTACAGCTAACCTGCACACACATTACTGCAGACTCAAAAATTAAACAACATCTCTGGTTTTTGGAGTCTAAATGATCTAAAATGATACCGACAACGACAACATTTATCGGGTAAAAACCTGCGGACCCAGTAGAAATCGGACTCACCGGTCTTGTTGTGGTACGTGTGGTCATTGGGCATGTGGTTGTGGAGCAGGTGGACCCCCCCTCCTCCCACGTACCAGTTCACGTTGACGTTCCACTGGTTGTTGTAGCCGCACAGGTAGGGCTCCTCGAAGTCGCACTCTGCGGTCAGACGGGGAAGAGATCAGCGAGCAAAGAACGCAGTCACGGGGCAAACTTTAGAAAGTCATCTGGTCCTTAATGGGTCAACAGGTCAGCCAAATAAAACAACCATCACATCTGTCCATTTATCTAACAAAAACTGAACCAAAATACTGAATCAGTGTTTGGAAAAACTGGACCCAGCAGGTTGTAGAGCCTCCTCCAGCAGCAGAACTCTCAGTGGGTTCCTGGTTGTGGAGGAGTTGTGGCCCACTCTTCTTTCCAGCGTTGCTTCAGCTCATTGGTTTCTGCTCAGCTCTCTGAGGTTCTGATTCTGGACCGTTCTACTGTGTTTGGGATCATCGTCCTGTTTGTCGGACAGATGGCCTCACATCTGACTCCAGAATCAGCCCAAACCATCAGCCCTCCACCACCGTGCTGACAGCTGCAGTGCATTCTGGGTAAACATCTGTCCTCTGGTCTGCAGAGGAGCCCAAACCATCAGCCCTCCACCACCGTGCTGACAGCTGCAGTGCATTCTGGGTAAACATCTGTCCGCTGGTTCTGGTTCTGGTCCAGAAGTCTTCTGGTTCCTTCAAGTCGAGCTGCCATGTTGTTTTTAGAGAAAAGAGGCTTTAACCTTTGACCTTTGACCTGCTAACTGAGGCCTGAGATGGAGCTTGTTGCACGGTCTGACCTTCAGGGTGAACCTGGTTTGATTGGCAGCTGTCTGAAATGTTTCCTCTTGTGAATAATCTTCCTCTTTGTAGAACGATGGACTCTAAATGACCTTTGACCCTTCCCAGACTGATGAGCAGCTGCTTCTCTAGGGGTCATTGCTGTTGCCTTTCCGCCCCGGCAGAACCTGCTGCTTTTCCAGAGGTGATCAGCTGATCCTGAACCTCTGAGATCCTGTAGAAGCAGCGTATTTCTGTATTTTGGTTCAGTTTTTTCTTAAATAAATAAATGATATCGAGGTATTTACTCCCTGTTGTTTATTTCGGGTTTTATTACCTAATTTAAAGACTTGAATCAGATACATAAAACAAGTCTGGGCCTTGTTTTTACTCTGGCTGCATGTAAAATCCAATCTGTGCGAGGCTCAGCGTCGGAGCAGATGGTCTTCATCAGGACATCTTCTGTGTTTTTCTCTTTGGTCTTAAGATGAGTTATTTACAGACTGTATGAAGTCACTGACCCAGGCAGTATCCAGGGCTGATGTGGATCTCGAGGATGGCCACGCTGCTCCCCGGTCTCAGCCCAGGTTTACCTTCGATGGCGATCTAATCAGCAACACATGTGAGGCAGCAGTAAGACAGGAATGAAGGGTCAGAAGGTTAAACACGGCTCACATGTGAAAGGCACACGGGATACATTCTTTCAGCCGGTTTAACGGGAAATAAAAAGCCGTTTTTTTAAACTAGGAAAAGCAGATTTGTTCATTAAGATGAAAAGGCTCCGACAGCTGGTCTTAGCTGTCCACCGCTGCTCCGTTGTCTGTGCCGAAGTGTTTATACGCTGAGGGGCCCACACATGGTGCCGGTCCTGTCAGCCTCTATAAACACCAGCCACGCTCTTTCCACCGTGTTTATATTATCATAAAACCACTTCATATTGGCCCTAAATTTAGCATCGACCCGAATCTGTCCTCACAACAACGGGCCGAGAAGATTTCAGCCGCAGTTTTAGTCAATAATTAAATCCTATAAATATGAAGATACAATGAAGATTTGATCATTTCTATTAAAGAAATGGGTGATTTACTGTAAAATTACAAGGTTTCATGACCTTTTGACGCTTGTGTCCCTTTAGATTTCGATTCCTTTCTGATAAATCCTATAGTTAGGGTCGGTTTGGGTTGATTCCAAAGGTTTATCAGTTGTAGATGGGTACGGTACATCTCCATCTTACATTAAAGATCTTATTGCTCCATATTTTGTTAACAGAGCTCTTCTCTCTCAGACTGCAGGTTTCCTTGTGGTTCCTAGAGGTTCTAAAAGTAGAACGGGACGCGGAGCTTTTAATTCTCAGGCTCCAACTTCCAGTTTCTGTCTGCAAGGGCGACACCCTGTCTGCTTTAAGACTTTCCTTTCTGATAAATCCTATAGTTCGGGTCGGTTTGGGTTTCCTGAGTTATCCTATAGTTCTGCTGCTGGAGGACAAACTGTCCACATGTCCTCGCTCTGCTGCTGTCTTTAATCTCTGATGTAATTATTTCTATCATTAACATGTTTTTCTTTGTCTTTCTTCCCATAGGAACCACACCCGGACCATAGGAACTCCACCTATTGCAAACAGATTCGCGGCGATAAAAACAACAAGGACTTCTCTCAGGGAGGTTTAAAGAAGAAAAATTTACTTCCAAAAGCACTTTAAATGTTTCTTTCCTAACCTTTCTGTAGACTGATGATAGTTACTTTATATTTTACCCATAAAGTTTTCAATCTAAAGGTTATTTTTATGCATTCCTCTATTTATTTGTATCTGCTTGAGTTTTAACATAAAAATCCAAAAGTTTCCGTTTGTGTTAAAGTGTAAACACATAACTGGTGCAGGAATTTAGTAATGAACATTTTTTGTTTTTAACACCAAATGGCTTCTCTGCTGTCATGACATGGTGCTAATTATCTCTCTCGTTCAAGTCGATCCTCTGTTACTCATGGCCGACAGCCAAAGTAAAGCAGCTTAATGAGTGAGAAAACGCCGACAGTAAGAAATATATTCCAACTGGGATTCAGTTCGACACTTCAGGCCACTGGGTTCGTCCAATCTGATGACTTCTGTCCACATTCATGAAAGTTTAATAGCGTCAAAGCAATGCTGCGGTCTTCTCTGGAGCGGTTCGGGGTTGGAGGGGTTGTTTTTCCCGAGGAGGAGGCAGGAATGCAGAGGTTACCAGGAGGTGTGAAACATCCACATCTTGACTTAAATTTCATCCCAAGGGGTGGGCCTTCCTGGTCCCCGAGGGCCGCCGTCCTGCAGGTTTTACGTGTTCCTCTGCTCCAACACACCTGATTCGAATCAGTGTGTCATTAACAGGCTTCTGCAGAACATGAAGAGGTGATTTAATCACTGAATCAGGTGTGTTGGAGCAGAGAAACATGCAGGACGGCGGCCCTCGGGGACCAGGCATGTCCACCCCTGCACAGTATGGATCCTCCTCTCTGTGCTGCTGATTTGTTGACATATATTAGGATGTTTCTATACGCACAGATCAGAAAACTCCCAGCACACGCCCACCTGTGGCTCGGATTGGCTGATTGTGCTGATCTTCTAACCCAGAGGTGTCCAATCCTGGTCCTGGAGGGCCACCGTCCAGCAGGTTTTAGTTGTTTCTCTGCTCTTCAGCAGGTCTTTGAGTTCTACAGAAGCCCGTTAATCACTCAGATGCGTCAAAGCAGAGAAACACCTAAAACCTGCAGGATGGTGGCCCTCCAGGACCAGGATTGGACACCCCTGTTCTAACCGATCATTCCTCATGAGCCGCCTGTGAAAAGTGACGTTGCGCCCAGGACCAAAGTTCAATCACTGCTTTCATTGCTTCAAGATGGCATCAGATTTAACGAGCAGCTTACCCTGTAGGGCTCGGTGTTGTTCTGCAGGTCCACGCTGGCGATGACCCAGCTGTCGGACTGCGCCTGGCTGCTCCACAGCGGCTGGTCGAAGCTCCGGCCCTCGGCGCGCCTCAGGACCTCCAGGCGTCCCGACTCTAGGATCTGGTAGACGAGCCTCAGGCAGCTCCACTCGTCGTGCTCCAGCAGTGGACTCAGCAGGAGACCCGCGGCCCCTCTCTTCGGTTCGAGACCCGAGCCCGAGCTGCCCTCCAGGTCGTCGTTCACGTCTGCTTCAACGGCAAGAAAGTGTCCTGAATGAGACCAGAGAGACGGAGATGTCAGGGTGTAAATGGGACCAGAGCTATGATATTATAACAAACCACATCATGAATTATCGTGAAAAGGTGTCTGCAATATCCCTAAGCAAGGAGAACAAAATGGATGCCAGGAAGTCCTCAAAAAACATCAATTTTGAGTTCCCTCAATAGCTTTGTGATCTCTGTCCAGTTATTAGAGGCAAAATTCCTGTTAAACCACAACAAACGTGTCAAGAAAGAGCCGATCACAAGAACCCAACCACTGGAAATGAATAAATTTAATCAGAAAGGTAACTAACGAGCCTGGAGAACTCCGCGGCCGAGTTTATTTAATGTGTACTTTAACACAAAGCTGGTCTATGTGCACAGAAAAAAAAGACTTGGCTTTAGGAAACATTTGTAAACAGTTTGTTTGTATTTTTGCCAAACGGCAGAGAAGTCCTCAATGAGCGAAGGAGGCTGCGACGGTCGGTGAACGACGTTTCTGAGGATGCCTCCAGAACGGATCCCGGTTTCCTGGCGCGGGTCGCGGAGGCTCGCCGTCGTCTTCCTTGAGTTGTGTTTCCTCTCAGGAGCTCTCCTCTAACCGAAAACATCCGAGGCTACAGTCTAAAATGTCCAGGTTTTGATTAATAACTATTATCAAAATCTGCTCCAGATCTGCCAAACCTTCAGTTCCGAAGTGTACGCCGGTAGATTTAATAATAACTGTGGCGGCGGCTGCCAAGGTGGGTAACGAAGTAATCTGTTTGGTCTAAAATCCAGATTTGTGAGCCAGGATTTTCAAAAAGTGGCCGCTCGTAACGCCGCACGGATCGACGGAATTCAGTGAAACGGAAACAGAAGATTTCCCCGTTTTGAGCCGGCAACTAGTCCCCAACAGTCAGCGAGACGCCGCCACGGCGAAGCACGGCGGTGGCGGCACCACGCTGTGGGGGAACGTCTGTCACCAACACGGCCCCGGGAACGTGATCAGACTCGAAGGAACGGGGTTCCTTGGAGAGAATAAAGACGAGGATCGACCCTTCAGCCCAACCAGGACCCAGATTCTACCGCCGAGGCGTCGAGCGGTTTAGGAGCAAACATTCGTAACGCGCCTTAAACCGAACTGAGGGTTTAACTTCAAGAAGACGTTGGAGTGGTTTCGATTGTCTATGGGGAGGATTACCACTGGTGCATTTTTATATTTTGGTTTTAACCGCTTAGAATACTCATTCTTTTGGACTGATTGTAATTTAATAAAATAGGGACTCTGTCAAAAGAAAACCATTTATAAGGTATCTTGTGTTAAAAATGCATCTTTCTTTCAGTTAAAAACCAACATGTTGCCATTTGGCAGACACCAACTGTCACATTAATCACATTGACATTGACTGGAAAGTCATTTTCACACATACTTTCGTAATAAAACCAAGCAATACAGTCTGGTTGTAGAGTTTTTTGCTTTTGTTAGCTTCAGTATTTTGATTTTGAGGGACAAATGCTGCAAAAAAAAGACACTTAAACTGATTTAATTTACCCGGTTCAAACTGCAGAACGGACCAAACACCAAGCACGTTCTCAACAGATTTGTTTTAACATAAAACTCAAATTATAACTCAGAATGAAAAGATTGAAGTCAGAAAACTCTTGGTTAAATCTCAATCAAACACTCAAACCAGAAATAAACTCGTCCCACCGACAGTTAGGCCAAAGAAAATGTTTCATCGTGTTTTTATTGTCAAAAAACTGGGTTTTTATTTTGCATTTATCAGACTAAGACTCAATCACGTCGGAGCTCTTTTTGGGATTCGGGAAAGAATAAAAAAAGGGGACTTAAATGGGTTCAACACGACTTCACTTTGTCTGTTTTACAAAAACAGAAACCGAGAGGAGAATGAATCAGCCGAAGCGCCAACTGCAATGAAGGGATGGAAACAGAGGAGGAGAAAGTAAATTATTGGACGAAACGCCGCGACGGCCGGGCAGTTTGCAGACGAGTGTGAGCGAAGACTGTGGTTCACGAAAAAAATAGGTTAATGAGACGTTTTCCAGCACGGTGGGAGCAAAATGATGCCACGATCGGAGAATGTCTGCTTCCTCTGTCAGATGGTTGTAAAGTTTAGTTTAGCTTCGGTAAATGTTTCAGGACTATAATCACTACATTCAGACACGGATAAATTTGATAAAAGGTCCCTGAAATAACTTGAAACGAACAAAAGTAATGAAAAGATGAAAATGACTGGAAATCAGTCACTGCTTTTAAACTGTGGGTTTTAAAAACCAAACTAAGAAAACTGGCCTTGACAAAAAGGATGGTACCCATAGAAAGGTTCACAGGTGTCCTCAGTCCTGTAATCAGTCTGCCTGGCAGGTAGTCACAGGGCTGTTTGGTATCACGGTGTGTGACACACTGAACATGGAGGACAGGAAGCTGAGGACACAGATGTCTCAGGAGCTCAGAAAGACGACGACTGAGCAGCAGGTTGAAGGTGAAGACTATCAGCTGGACGTCCCTGAGACTACAGAAAGTTCGGGTCCACAGGACTGGAGACGACCTCCCTGGACGTGTCCACAAGAGGACGACTGAGGACAAACTGAAGAGACAGATAATACGAATGATAACCGAAGTGCTTAGAACAGCTTCCAAAGAGATTAGAGGTGAACTCCAAGGTCAAAGGTCATCAGTGTCAGATCAGTCACTGTTTGAGGAGGACACCAAATTATAAAAAATTGAGACTAGAATTGACCAAAATCCATTTTGATGAACAACGAAGCTTCTGGGAGAATGTCCTCTTTGGACAGCTGAGACAAAAGTCCCATCAGCTCTGTGTCCACAGACCCAAACATGAGACAAAGACCAGAACCCTGAACCTCCAGGGGGACACGGAGGAGGCTCGGTTCTGTTCCGGGGGTCCAACGAAACCTCGAGACCATCAAGGCCTCCTGGAGCCAGATGTGCTGCTCAGAGTCAGAAAGCTCGGTCTCTGTCTCAGCTCATGGGTCCAACAGGATCATGACCCAAAACACCAAGAACGGGTCAGAACCAAACATTGGACCGGTCTGAAGACGCCTTCTGAGCCCTGATCTAAATCCTGCTGAACATCTGTGGAAGGAGCTGAAACATCTGGAGGAGGATTCAGACCTGAGACAGCTGGAGGAGTGGACCAGGACACCTGAGGACAGCTGAGGACAGCTGAGGACAGCTGAGGACAGCTTTAGAAGTTGTGCAGCTAAATATTAAGGGTATAAATCCATTTTGTCGAGTCAAGTTTCATGAAATGTTTTTTTAAAACCGTTCTGTTGAACCAAATTTGTCAGTTTCAGGTTATTTCGGGGACCTCTGTGTCTTCTTTCTGTATCAAAACGGTCCAAACAGATGTTTCCACGTCTGAAGGTCAGTCTGTCGTAACTCCAGACTCCAGGAGGACAGAAACATCTGTAATCACATCAGTAACTTCAGCAGAGCAATAAACTAATAACTATGATCCGAGCGGAGCCGATCTGCCACGTTTATGTTTATTAAAGGAGATGAATGACATCAAACATTAAACCCTTGAGGTGATAATAAGCTGAACCTGATCCTGCTGCTCAGGCACCAATAATCCTCCAGTTACAGGCGAAATGTCGTGCACGAACTTCGCTTTCAGCGCTGAGGGTCTTGGTTTGTTTTTGTAAATGGTGTGAAAAAAAAAAAAACGCGATCAATGATGTCAGAACCAGATGCATCGCAGTAATCAGACGCCGCCGAGCGTAAACGGGCCGAGCTCCATTCATCAAGCCTGCCTGCGCTACATAAATAGACAGAGACGCTACTTTGATATGGGCGTGTAGAGCAACTCATTCATACATCAGCTGCAGCACCGGCCCCCTTCGGGAACGCCAAAATTTGCCGTTTCACTGACTCCAGATGTTCAGAGATGCTGGAATCAATGCGGACCAGATGGACCTCTTTTCACCAGCGATGCTTTAGTGGTGCGGCCAAAAAAAAAAAAAAAAAACCCCCCGGCACTGAAAAGAGCCGCTGGAAGTGTTCGACAGAGCAAAAGATGAAAGTACCATCTCGGTGCAGGGTCCAGCTCGCGAAGTCCGCGTCTGACGTGTACCCGCAGGTGCTGGACTCGAAGTTGCACGAGCCTGGCAGCAGCAGGTCGTGGGCTTGGACGGCGGCTTTGGGCGCAGGAAGGGAAAAAGAGAGGCAATGGTAAGTATGAATCATCCCCAAGCTCCGTTAGGAAAACCGTGCACTTGTGCACCAGCACTGGCACGGCTGTTAGAGGAGCACTCACCGAGGAAAGTCCAGAAACACACCGTCTTCGCGGGGACAGAGTCCATGACTCGAAGAGAAGTCGCGATGCAAAAAAAAGTGGGAATAAAATAAAAGTAAAGTTTGTTTTTTATTATTTGAAGAATTTTCTCGTGTGTTGCCTGAGTGTCTCTCCAGCTCGCAGACTGGCAGCACACTGCAGACGGTCTGCAGGAGGAGGAGGAGGAGGAGGAGGAAGGAGGGGAGGAGAAAAGAAGGTGACTGATGAGCTGAAGGCAAACTGGAGGAAAAACAAAGAGAAGGGAAGAGCTGGGGGATAAAGGGAAAGGACTCAAATAAAGATCAAGATTAACCCAAAAACACAAAGTTTGTCTGCTGAAGCGTGACGACGGATAGAAAATCAAAGATTCAGCATTTCCTGACTGAATGCACGTCACCCGCTGCCATTAAACCCAGAGTTTTAAAGTAAAATCATCTTTAGGTGAGAAAGAACAGAGTTGAAGCTGCTTCGGTCAAACCTTGGAAATAAATATGAGCTGACAGGCTTAGAGGACAGGCCGAGGACGGGCCGGGGACGGGCTGAGGGACGGGCTGAGGGATGGGCC
>NC_051443.1:24634501-24636209 GCF_001649575.2 Kryptolebias marmoratus
GGATGGGGACGGGCCGGGGCCGGGCCGGGGACGGGCCGGGGATGGGGACGGGCCGAGGGACAGGCCAGGGACGGGCCGAGGACGGGCCTGGGACGGGCCGAGGACGACAACTTTAGTACTTTTACTTAGCCTTTTTGGTACTTTTAGTAGCCTTTAATTTTGATGATTTTAGTTGAATAATTAAACTCCAGCCTGTGTTTTTATGTTTCTCTGTATTTTCTTGATTTAAGAACTTTGAACTTCCTTGCTGCTGAGAATCGCTGTATCAATAAATCTGACTTGACAATAATTGGACAAAACAAAAAATAAAGCCTAAAACACCTGTAAATTATTTAGAACAGCAATGAAAGAAAAACACAAAGAACTGGAAATAACTCCTACAGCAAAACAAAGTCAAACATTTTATCTGAACTTTAAGAAATGACGAACCAAGCAGCTTGTTGTCGGGATTAAAGCTCTTCTCTATCATTTAAAATGTCATCCGACTCGATTCACTTTGTTTCGCAGCAACACGAACATAAAGTCAAACTGAGTTAAATAATAGTAAACATGAAATAAAACTGCACCGTTTAAAAAAAGATAAAAGGAGACGATGACTCCGAGGAGCTGGAAGTAAAAACTCAAACATCAGACGTGTTTCACAGGAACTGGGAAGCCAAACACGACATAAAGGAAAGTTTTAATCTGATGTTCTGCAGCTGAAGGTCAGATTATTTATAACCAACATGGACGCTTCTTAAAAGGAGAACCTCAAAGATTTAGTGGCGAAGCTGCAGAACGCCGCCGACTTTAGAGAGAAGAAAAGATCTCCTTATGGTAATTTGTCAGTTTTAAATCCTAAGTGTTTTATTTTTCCTATTTGGAAGTTGCATTACTAAGCCTGTAAACATTAATGAAGGTTGGTCATAAATTAGAAAGACCAGCTGATTTCATGACCTCATCTAACAACTTATTTTAACACCATCAGATCGATCTTTTAAAGACAAACCCAACACAGTTTGAAGATTTAAAATTGGTCTAATGGTTACCAGTTGTCGAGAATCAGTCTAAATTAATGCACTTTTATTCACATAAATAAATAAAAGAAGTGGCATATCCGCCATCTTGTACGCCAAAGTTGTGCTCTGAAAGCCTCTCAGCTACTACCACGGCCAAATCTAACCCAACATCTACGAAACTGACAGAGCTGTCGGCCATTTTTGTGTTTTCTAATGTTTAGATTAAATTGAGCTGACTCTAAAAGTCAAAGGAGAATATTTGATCTGGTATTTTTTTTATGAGTTTTAGAGTGAAAAAACTGAATGAAAACATCTGGAATGATGGGCGTCGATGTTTAAGGTGAGGCCTGAACACACAAATGATCTAAGCCACATTTTACAAACCAGTGGAGACTCAAAAACATTCTGCAACCATCTCGCTCCAGCCTTGAATGGCTCACCGGTTTTTTGAGCGTTTGAGAATCTGAACGATTCGGAAAGTTTGCAACAAAACCTGAAGACAAACAAACAAACAAACAAAAAAGTGAATTGCTTTATGGTGATGTCAAACCTATTCTCAAAGTTCTCAGCTGCATGTCCGTCAAAAACAAATGCAAAACAGATTTTTAATCAAGTGCAAATTAGAAAACATGCCGCCCATTCCGTGAATGTTCTGTACTTGACAACAGGGGTGGAAATTAAAAATTTTGTCCACCAGCCATAGTGGCTGG
>NC_051443.1:24636846-24642222 GCF_001649575.2 Kryptolebias marmoratus
AGAAATATTTGCCCCTCTAAACAATTCTGTTAATAGATAAGTCATTATTTATTTTAATTATTAATTGTTTTTGTCCACACAGTCTATATTGTCCATAACAGAGTCTGTCTGTCTGTCTATCACGCTAGCAAAACAGTGGGTTAACAAGTTGTTTGACCTTTCACGGTCTCCGTAGTTCCCTTGCAGCGCGAGCACAGCGCGGCGGTTACGAGCGTTGAACATGAACGTGGCGCGGAGACGCAGGGGGAATATAAGTATAAGTCATTGGGGGAACCGTATCTGATGGGGGAACGCGGCTCGACGTAACAGCAGCAACTCGAGCACATTGCTGCCCCCTATATGTCAGGAGGACAAATAGCACCTTTTCTGTTCAAATTGCCAACCAGCCACAGTGGCGTGTGTGTTGATCAAATTCACCCGACACTTCAAATATTTACCCGCATTTGGCCAGTGGCGGGTGTTAATTTCCACCCCTGCTTGACAACCTGCCAATAACAGAGCGTCCACCCTCTGTCAGTTTTAGGGTTTTACGTATCAGAACATCATTAAACTGATCTGATCTTCACCAGGTTCTGAGTTTATTTTAATCTAACCTCAAGAGGACAAAAAGACTGAACAAAATGTTAAAACTGTGAGCGAAAGTTCAAGTCCAGCAGTGGGTTCCTGGTTGTGGAGGAGTTGTGGCCCACTCTTCTTTCCAGCGTTGGTTTCTGCTCGGCTCTCTGAGGTTCTGGTTCTGGTTCTGCTGTGTTTGGGATCATTGTCCTGTTTGTCACATCTGACTCCAGAATCAGCCCAAACCATCAGCCCTCCGCCGCCGTGCTGACAGCTGCAGTGCATTCTGTCCTCTGGTTCTGGTTCTGCTCCAGAAGTCTCATGGTTCCTTCGAGTCGAGCCGCCATGTTGTTTTTGGAGAGAAGAGTTTTTCTCCTGTAACCCTTCCAAGCTAATCTTGATCTAATTATCATGCTATGACCTTTGACCTTTAACCTGTGAACTGATGCGTAGAGTCTGAGATGAAGCTTATTGCATGGTCTGACCTTCAGGGTGAATCTGCTGTCACTCCTGGTTTGATTGGCAGCTGTCTTAAATGTGAATAATCTTCCTTGGACTCTAAATGACCTTTGACCCTTCTCAGACTGATGGGCAGCAGCAGCTGCTTCTCTGAGGTCATTGCTGATGTCTTTCCACCCTGGCGTTGTGTTAACACACACCTGTAGCTCAAAACCAGCTAAAACTGCTGCTTTTCTAGAGGTGATCAGCTGATCCTGATCCTCTGAGATCCCCTGGAAGCAGTTTTTATTCTCCGACTGATCTTCGTCGTTACACAAACCCACCCAGAGTGGAAGGAGTTAAATCTAAAGCAGCCGTGTGGAAATATCCCGTCATCGAAAAACTGACTGAAACACAAGAGGAGCTGGGCTCATCCCAGGTGCAAAAAACCTGTTTTCTGGAGAAGCAATCCACTGGATTCTGACCACGTTTGGTCCGGCTTCCATGCAGCTGTTAGACAGAGCAACGAACCAGAACCAGAACCAGAACCTTCAGAGGAACGACCCGCTCCAACATTTGTTCTCAATCTGTCGGACGCGCCTCGACCCTTTTCTCCCCCCGTCTGTGGTTAAATTTGTATCAGGCAACGCTCTGCCTTCAGCTTTCCACCGATCAGACAAATTCTCTCCTTGATGGGATCGTGCCAAGAGATTTCCGAATTTATTCGCAAAGAACTGAAGCTTTAAACTGGTTCATTTCCTGTGTAAACATCATAACAGAGCCTCGGTAACATGCAGTAAATTCAGAGGCGACCGTTCGCATGATGACACAGCTATGATGCGTGTTTTTCAAAATAAAGTCTCCTCCGGACCGCCGCCCTCTGCTGGAAACAGCCCCGGATCGCCCGGACAGTCGGCTAAAAGATCCAATCTTTACACGAAGCTTTTTGCTTCGATTCTTTATTATTTCTGCCACGACAGAAATGGAGTTCAGGGTTATTTGCAAGTGCAGAGAGCAGCAGCAGCAGCTAGCCTTAGCACTTCTAACGCAACCAGAGCTTTAATTAATACAGGAGGTGATGGTTTCTGCTGTTTGTCTGTCTGTCAGCAGAGATCAGGACAAAACTAAAGAACAGATTTGTTTGAAACGTTCAGGAAATGTTGGTTGATTAAATTATGATGGTAATCCAGATTATGATCCGGATCGCAATATTTGTTTAAGTTTGTGCTTCTAGTTAACGTCAAGAAAACGAGATGCTCACATTACAAACCATTACCCATATTCTTCTAATTTACACAAAAAAAACCAAACATCTTTTCTGTGCCTTCAGGGAATAAATATACAAATGGCTAAAGATAAAAGCATATGGAAATATTAAATCAACACCACTTTTATTAACAAACTGACATATTCTCCAAATAAGACTGATTAAAACGGTGGAAACATTAAAAACCCGTTTGTACAGGATGATACTACAGCAGCTCAGTGATTATTAGCAGCACTTGATATTTCAGTAAGATAGCAAAGTGTTAGAAATTCCCTGGAAACAAAGCCAGAAAGATATAAATATAAACTTCCCATAAATTAGCAGAAAGAAGACGAGGAGATGATCGCTCTCGCCTCCGGATATCAGAGCGTGGGAGAAGACTGACTTGGAACAAATTCAAATCTACGAGTCACCTCCGAAATCCTAATAAAACACGATTACACGGGTAAACATGGAAAAATGGTCCCAGAGTCCAAAATTAAAGCCGTTAGAAGTCCTCAGAGAGGGAAACCTCCACCAGGACCATCCGTCCGTCCATTGTCTTCACCAGCTCCTGCTCTCCGGGTTACGGGGAGCTGGTGTCCATCCAGCAGTCACTGTTATGCCCCTTTTACACCGGCTCTAATTCAGAAGTCCGGCTCTATAAAGAATGCATCACGTCTACACCGGCCAGTTTAGTCCGTAGAAGAGGAACGCCTCCTTGTGCGCTACCGAAACTTGGCGCCGTTTGTGTAAACAACTAAAGCGCTATGGACAACGTTGGCCCTGTGTTGTTGCTGTTTTTTAAACTTATGGGGATTCTCCTGAGACTTCAGGAAGAGAGGCGCAGGGGAAGAAATGCTCTGGATGGAGTAGGACGGCTGTTATCCGCCGGAGATTTCAGGCTTTACAGCGCCTTCAGCTGGGGGACAGACGGCTAAACGTTGCAGGGTAAGCTAACGCTGTTGTTTATATTCCTACCTTCGCTCTTTATGCTTGCATCTGGCCACACCCACGACCAATGAGTGAACAGGAGCTAAGCTTGCTCCGCCCACCCGGCTGGCCCTGCTCCGAAGCAGGGACCAAAGAAGCAGGGACCGGCCTCGAAAAAATGCCGGTGGAAACACACGCAAAGCAAGCGGAGTAGAGTGGAGCCGGGACCTTTAGAGCCGTTGGAAAAGGGGCATTAGAGAGGCGGGGGACACCCTGGACAGGTCGCAAGTCCATCACAGGGACACAAAGAGACAAAGCTCTGGATTACCATCATAATGTAATCCATAACCCCAACATGTCCTAAAAGTTTAATCCAAATCTGTTCATTAGTTTTTGTGTGATCTTTGCGAACAGACAAACAAAGACGACCGAGAATGAAGGTAACAAAGGGGTCACCTGAGACCTTTGACCCTGTGACCTTGAAATCAATAGGGATCACCCTTGACCCATGAGGTGCCCAGCTGTGCAGTTTGACGTTCCTACGTCACCCGGCTGCGGCGTTAGAGCACTGAATCAGATTTGACACTTGTTCCTTGATGTCTCCTGAACATTTCCTGAAAATTCGTCCAGGACTTTTTGAGTCATTTTGTGCACGGACGGACGGACGGACTGACAAGCGATCGCTGCCGTAAACATCGCCTCCTCGGCGGAGGTGATGAAACAACAAAGCATCTGTTCGTTCCAGTTTTTGAGGGTTTCGGTTTTGCGCTCGTCCATTCCTTCACGCTTTCAGAGACGTGAACAGAAATCTCTGGAAATGGACCAACAGCGACCAGGACTCGGAGAATGAAACCCCAAAACTGCGACAGGAGGAGTTCACGCCGGCCTCAGAGCGACGTCATTTCCTGTCCTCCTGCCTGCAGCCCGTTTATTTTGGCGTTTTAAAATCTCTCTGATTTGGTCGGGTCTTTTAAAGAGAGAGGAGGAAATTAAAACGTGTCACACGAACCTAAAAGTTCAGAGCTTTTCCGTTTCAGAGAAGCGTGCCGGCTGTTTGGTGTGGGATCAGAGTTGGCGACGGCGGACCGGGGGCCATGGTTACCGCCCGGTATCGCAAGCTGTTGTCATGGTAACGGGCGCTCCTGCGGGAATAGAAGGCTGCCTGTGATGTACAACCGCCGGCAAACATTGTGAAATCGCCGAAATTACTGATTCATTTTCCAAAATTCCAACCTTCTGGCGTCAGGAAATAATAAAAATGGGAAGAAATATAACTGTTGGATTCAGTCACAACTGCTGTTTTTAACCCCGGCAGCATTAGTACTTGGTTGCACCACCTCGGCCTGAATTCTCTGAGGTGTGGACCGAGCTGAAAACAGTCTTCTTCATCATTCTGGCTCCAACTGCCTCCTGTTGCTGTTGCCAGATCAGCTTTGGTGTCGGCCATTTTCTTCAGAGGTTTTCAAACCGGATTGGCCATGTCCTTTCTGAAAGCTTTCCCGTCCTCCGCCCTATAACAAGATGCATCATCGTCCTGAAAAATGAAGTCTTCGTCACCAAACGTCCTCCTAACTGACGGCATAAGAAAAGTGGAATTTATTAAAGGCGTCATGGCTGCCGCCTCCTCCGTGACACTTTTCGTCCAGTCACCCACACTTCATGACTGCTGTCTTTAGCCCGCTGTCGCCTTGCTCTCCGTTTGGGTGTGAACGGTGGCTTTTCACAGATATTAACTCCAGCTTCCATTTTACAACCTTCCCGTTTCTGTTCGGACCCGGTCCAGATTTCAGACACAGCTGAGCGGGAACAACCAGCATCTTTTGCAACTTTCTGCGATGATTTATCTTCTGGAAGACATTTCATAACCCTCTCCTTTTGTTTCAACTGACATCTCTCGTGTTTTGAAGACGAGTTAGCTAATTTAATCTGATGCAGGCCTCTGTTTTACAATTCTACATTTTTTCCCCTCTGCTTCATCTAAAAAAGTAACTGTGACAGACTGCAGGTTTCCTCGTGGTTCCTAGAGGTTCTAGAAGCAGAACAGGGGGCGGAGCTTTCAGTTCTCAGGCTCAAACATCCAGGTTCTGTCAGTCAAGCTGACACCCTGTCTACTTTTAAGACTTTCCTTTTTGATAAATCCTGTAGTTCGGGTTGGTTTGGGTTTCCTGAGCTCTCCTTTAGTTCTGCTGCTGGAGGACAAACTG
>NC_051443.1:24642322-24646714 GCF_001649575.2 Kryptolebias marmoratus
ACACCTGGACCATAGAAACTACACCTGGACCATAGAAACCCCACCTGGACTATAGAAACCACACCTGGACCAGCCATTCTGTGTTCGTCTCTTTCCTGTCCTCTCAGACCCCAGCCGGTTGAAGCAGATGGCCGCCCGTCCTGCGCCTGGTTCTGGTTCTGATGGAGGTCTCTTCCTGTCATTTCTTCTCACTAACAACAATTGTGTTTCTTTTTTTTATATGTTTCTAAAATGTTAAATGATTTATTCTTTTTACACTAAATCAACCAGGAGTGGCGCAGCGCCCCCAGCGGCCGGTGGCGGTACTGCCCGCTGCAGCACTCTGCGGGCTGCTGGTTCGGATGGAGTGGGCGGGTTCGGGCTGCTGTATGGCCCAGCCGAGCTGTTTGTCTGCAGCTCCAGCATCAGTAAAGGCGCTTTGTGCCCCGATAATCCGCTCTGATGTCACGGTGCGGGAGGAGGGTGTGAGCTGCCCGCTGTAATCCGACCGGGTCGAACCGAGCCGAGCCGAGCCGGGCCGGGCCGGGCCGGGCCGGGACGGGAGAGGACGCGCAGGCGGGGACAGGAGGAGGAAGGTGGAGGAAGGAGGGGGACGATGTGGACCACAGCGACCGGCGGAACCGGGCCTCTCCTCGAACATGAAGGTAAACGAGTCGGAACCGTGGATTAGGATTAAAAACCCGAACATGTTCGGCTCGGTTCGCTGATGGCGGACTCTGCACCTGACCAGATTCAGACGGACCGACAGGTGACAGGTCGGACATGTTCATGTATTTATTACCAAAATAAAATAGGAAGCTTTTCGAAATAAAACGCGACTTTTGTCATTAAAGCGGAGCTGGGGGAAAAAAAAAAAAAAAAAAAAAAAAATGAAGCTTTTTGGGTTTTTTTTTTATCACAATAAAACCGTTTCAGATGATGGGAGGGGATTTATGGAGCCCTGAGGCCCCTTCAAAATAAAAGCATCTGCCTGTTGTGTTCATGTATTCATCATCCTGACGCCTGTGAGGTGATGCATCCCAACATGGACCGTATGCTGAGTGTGTGTGTGTGTGTGTGTGTGTGAGGCAGAGAGGATGAATCACGCAGAACCAGAACCATCAACCGCGCTGTCATTAATGTCAGCTTTTAATTCTCACAGAATCTCTGCAGGTTTTCCTGTTTCCAACAAACATCCAGACAAAAAATAAATAAAGAAATAAAAATTAAAATTAAAATCTGGAACAACTTTGGGACATTTTTGTCTAAACATACAAGATGCGAGTGGACTCTCAGCTCATCGCTTTGGATTTTAGGACACAGTGAGTATTTAATACAAGTGTTTAAATTAGAATTAGCAGGATTTTAATTCCCGGTTTCCTAAAGTTTGGGGACCAGAACCTCACCGAGGGGCTTAGTTAATTTTAAAAACCATTATTTTCACCAGAAACACCGCTGATAAACAGATAAAACTAGTTTAATTGTCATTAAGGCTGGTTGTGATGTCATGTAGCTCCATTTTATTGTCTTATTACCAATATATTTATATATATTTTAGTTTCAGGCCCAATCCCCTGCTCGTTACTCTGAGCTGGAGGCTGAAAGGTTTACAAACCGTCTTATTTCTCTTTTCCCTTCATCACAGGAACATCAATCCGCTGATTGTAGACCCTCAACACCCAGAATCAGCCTTATTTTTATTTTTTTAAGCCTTTTTTGGCACCTTTAGTTTAGTTTCGTCTATCTTAGCTTGTATCGTCTCTGAGGTTTGGTTTGGTTTTCCTCAGTTTGTCTTTAGTATGACTTGTTTTAGATAGTTTAGTTCAGTTTTTTATACCCTGGTTTGCTGTTATTGTGTGTTTTCATGATATAAATCACTTTGACTGGTTGGTTTTTTATTTTGGTACGGTGGCCCTGAAGGTCAAACCACATCACTAAACACAACCACAAGTTTAAAAACCTACAGGAAGACGTGGGAAACGGAAGCCGCCGCTGGTTGGACCAAGGATATTTTGAATCAGGACAAACATACGAGGTGACGCTGGACAGGATCAGGACTAATCATCCAATCAGCGATGGCTCTTGTTTCCTGGTCAATGGTCAATGTTCCGTTTTTGAATTTGTAGTTGAGTTTAGCGATTTGTTGATGCGGTTTGACCTTCAGGGCCACCGTACCAATGTGCATAAAAGGAAAGGCTAACGTCTTTGCTTGAATGACTCTTGACGAAAGCTCAAAGTTCTTACGAGACAAAATGGCGCCGTGGCTTACTCTCCATCTGAGAGCACCATTTCTTTTGTTGCCGTCCGTCCTTTAAAGACGCTCTGACGCTGAGGACGCCAACTGATGAAGAGTTTAAGGTGTTTTGTCCCGTTCTTTCGTCTTTAGGTGTCCTCACATTTTAGGTCTGTTTGTTGGGGACAGATCAGAAACTGTCCCCTTGTCTTCCTCAGCCTTTATAAAGTGAGCAGAATCTGGTTTTATGTCGTCTTTGGACATCCCTGGAAAAGACGTGGTCCTTGAAGGCAGCAGATGTTGCTGTAAAAAAATCTCTGCCGGGCTTCGCTGCCATCAGAACCCCCGATCCGAGCCCAGACCCGTCCCAGAAGCTCCTTTTTTTCCCCTCTTGGCCCGGAGAACTTGGCGTTGGTTTCGTCCAGCAGAGATCTGGATCCGTCTGAGCGCATTCCACCACGTTCGGTCTGAGAGCGGACCGGCGGTTCCGTCAGCTGCTGACGCGGATTTGACCGACGGTCCCTTAAACGTTTCATTTGACGCGCTGAAATTCCTCCAGAATATTCAAACCGTTTAACGATTTTCTGCACGACGGAGGCAGAGACATAAAAACCCTTCGAATCTCCCTTTGGGGACCTTTACCTTTTAGGATTTAATTAATTTTCTCAGGCATTTACGGACAAACGGGAGGTCCTCTGCTCAAAGACTCCTTTCTTTGACATAATCCATCTAAAACAAACACCTTGTTTAGTTTTACTGTGAAACAAGCTGTCCGCAAATCTGATATGGTGTTTGGGAATCTGTATTAGCAAAATGAAATTCAGTAAGAAAAGAAAACGACATTTTGCGATGAAGACTAAAATCCAAACATGTCTCTGCAGCATCTTTTGTTGGGATTCTGTTCATCTTTTTGGGAACTACAATCAGCTTCAGAGCGTGATCAGATTCCTCGTCTGGTCCTTAGATTTACACGGATTCGACAAAAAGCAGCGTCACGTTTACGTTTCGCTGCCATTCATCTGTAACCTTAAGCTCAGACAAATTAAATGGCGGCCCACAGACGCCAAAGTTATATTTGTCGGCTTAAGATCGGCAAATTAACGAGCTAAGGAGCAGCTTTCCCCGCAGCCCGACAGATGGAGTCGCGGAGCTCGGCTCGCAGATCTGCCGGCCCGGTTCAAATAACCGCCTCTCTGTCGGGGCCATCTGTGACCCCCAACCACCAGTTTCTGTAGGGCTTACAAACCTCCCGGCAAACAGGAAGTACAAAACAACACGCCTCACCGTCCAGAGTGGATTTTCACTCGATGCTTCGTGTCACTGATTAGTTGCAACAGATGAAAAAATCCCAGATCAGGCAGGAGGGAAAATAAAACACTGCTGTATATATCAGCATCTTTCACCATCTTGAATTGGGCTGAATCCAAAGTTTATTCAGTTGTGCATCCAGTGATTACTTCCTGAGTGTCTCATTAAAGCCCGTCCAGTTGCCGGGTCCAAACGTTACAACCAACTCAGCGTTGTCGCTGATTTAGGCTCCTGTTCGTCTCCGGTTGTGGTGTCCTTCAGTAACGCTCTGCCTCTGTTGGAATACGACTCGTCGGGTTTGTTGGTTCGTTGTTTTTTTCCCTGCTCATCCCCCTCTCCCTGTAAACACGGGTAACACCGCCAAACTAAACTGATTCTCAGGACTAACGAGGTCTGGCGACACGGACAAAACAGGCAGGAACGAAAATGGAGCCCGGCGGCAAGCTGTAAAACGACTCGACTGGTCAGAGGCAGGAACACCTGACTGTGTCTGAAAGATCCACCATGAGTTTGACTGAACCACGATGACTTTTATAAAGGTGAAGAATTTAGAGATTTCCATTTAATTGCTAAATAAACTATTCCTTTCCAGACATTTTTCAGACCCTCCAGAATTTCGCGATCGCAACTATTAACGCAAAATCAAGCAAACCCCGCAAAATCACAACTTTTTGCAACTTTGTCCAAAACCCAGCAACTTTAACTCAATATTTATTGTTTCTAAAGTGATTCGCCACCGTTTCTGCGGTCTAGTCTCTTCTTTGTGGGTTTGTGTAGCGTGGAATACAAAATAACCCCAAATAACTCAGGAAGAAGACACGTGACGTCACTTCCTGTTAACATCAGAATGCCGGGAGCGTGCAGGAGCAGCG
>NC_051443.1:24646904-24654646 GCF_001649575.2 Kryptolebias marmoratus
GTGTAATCATGGAACATAAACGCATCGACAAACACTTTGTGTCTGCAAAACATGTGAGGAGAGCTGCAGACCAGGGACGATCCAGAAATGCTCATGAATGTCAGTTTAGAAGCTATCAAAGTTCTCAAATAAAGCACCTTTTGAGAATGTCAATGTTTGTTGGGAATTATCTTACAGAACTAGGAAGGATTTTTGCTTTATATGTTAAAAGTTATGGTTGCTTATTGATTTTAGTAAAAAAAATAGCAACAATCTCAAAAAACGCCAGCTAAATCCTGCAGGGATTGATTTTAGTCCAACGTAGGTGTTCACCAACCATCGAGTATAAAGAGGAAAGGATCAAGATTTATTTGAAATATATCTCGTGCACTTTGCCTCAAACTTGTGGACTCTCGTGTCCACGAAGGCTAGATAAAAATCTACAAATATACGGAGCACTGGTGATGTTTTTTCCATGTAGCCCTTCAGCTAGGAGACATGTTTTTCCCTTTAAATGAGCCTTTCCTGGAACGGGGTTAATGTTTTAGAAACAGTCTGGTTGCTGAAAATTCTGGTCAACCTTTTGCCCTGAAAGGTTGTGAGTCTGGACGTGTGTGTGTGTGTGTGGGGGGGGGGGCGATGCAGACCCTGTCGTATTAAATAAGTATCAAAACGAGACCTCTTCTCGTTTCTCATCCACAGAAGGCATTTATTATTCAGAGTGCTGCCCTATCTACCCCCTCCCTGTCAGGGCTTATCAGGTACCAGATAAAGGTCCCTCCTTGTCCAGCTGCCCTTCCTCCTCCTCCTCCTCCTCCTCATTCTTTCCTCCCCATCTTGTGCCATCTGCCAGCTGCTGGTTAGATGAACACAATGCAGATTAAAGTGTACAGCTTCTCCTAGGATTTAAATATTCGGTACTTCATGGAGCAGAGGCAGGGAGTGCCCGATGTGTTATTATATATGTATATTTTAAGAGATATTCAACAAATTTATCATTTTAATGCATGTATGCGACTGGTTTGATGTTAAACATCAATGAAACACCAATTTGTTTGTAGTTTTATGTAATGTTTTGGACAGCTCTGATGTCCTCCCTGGTCAGGCCGATGAAGATCACCAGGAGGCTTGAGACGAGGAAGAGTCATCATCGTTCCAGGCCTTTGGTCTGAAGCAAACCGCGCTCATTTAGCTTTCAACAAAGGAAAAGAAGCACCCAGACTGTTGACAGTAATGTGTCCAAAATCTGGCTCTGTGATGGTTTGGGTAACGCAGGAAAAAAAACAGATTTTAAAGCAACATCTGCTGCTTTCAAGGACCACGTCTTTTCCAGGGACGCCGGAGCATTCGTCGCCAAGACTACGGCACACCGCGTTCGCTCCATAAAATGAGCTTCGCACTTCTGCTGTTTATTACTTGGATTCCGCTTTTTATAAAAAGGCTGCTGTCAGACGATCTATGAATTAAGACGACGATGCATAAAACGGCCTTACGGGGGAAGTTATGGAAGCAAATTAGACATGGGCTTTTATGCATTCATCTAAAAAGTCAACTGCTTGTTGACCTTAGCAGTATTGTGTTGATTAAATGCTCGTTTGTGGAGTTTCCTTCAACACAAATAAGTTCGAAGGCTTAGTGGGCTCTGTTCATCTTCATCACTTTCACACACCTGGTTTAAAGGAATGGCAATCAGCAGCCTTCTGTATCACCACGATAAGCAGTTAATGTAGTTCATCTGTTTAAATTTGTTGTTTTGGAGCAGGAACACGTCTAAAACATGCAGGACTGTGTCTCCTGAGGACCGGAGTTGGGAAACAATGAGTTAAAGAAATGTAAATGTGAATGTACCTTCATTAAACTCATTTATTGAATCACTTGGTAAGTTAATAAGAGTGCCACTTTCTATCCCAGATTTAAATTTAAAATAAAACACCCAGCGTTCATTAGTTTCCCGTCACTTTTTGACCGTCTCTGAGTAACATTTCCTGTTCGTCTCCGTCTCTTTATCTTGCAGGCTGATCTATGAGTGGGGTTTCTGAAAACTTGAGTCTAACCACATCCCAGCAATGAGCCAAAAGTATCAAGAAGATGCCCCTGAGGAGGCAGGTGAGGAGCACATGGCAGCCTCGGTGTCCCCAAGGAGCCGGCAGCCCAATGGAACCACAGGAGAACCTTCTGTACGCCGGTCCTGGAGGCCTTGTCAGATGCTCAACCAGGAAGAGGAAGTAAACCCTCACCATCACCATCGCCATCATCATCACCCTCCTCACCATCATCACCACCACCCTGCGGGGCGCGGACCCCTTCGCCACCGCCGGCGACCTCCATCAGGTCAAGGGCAGAGCCAAGGTCAGACTCAGAGTCCCGGTCTGGCCCCGCCTGTGGTTTCTTCCAGGTCTGAAGGGGGCGACAGTCAGGACGGCGAGCCTCGCACTCTGCAGCAACTCCGCCCTGCCGTTACCCGCTACCGCCGTCATGGTGACCCCAACCCGAGACTCCGAGGTCACAGACAGCCTCAGCCGTTCAGAGACGTGCAGGATTCTGCACCTGGTGTCGATGAGAGAGAGAGTCCGGCGGAGGTGAAGCCACAGGAATGCTCTGCAGTCAACCCGACAGTGAACCAACCACAGGACAGAGGTTCTCCTCATCAAACTTCAACCCACCTCTCTGCTGGTCCCGCTATACATGATGTGCAGGCCGAACCCCAACAGGCATCTGCTGATGCAGAGGAGGACCTCCATGAGCAAAAAGCAGAGCGAGAAGAGAAATCAAAGGAAGATCAAGAGCAGGTGGCAGACGACGGAATGGAAGGTCACTCGATCTGCAGCCATGATGAGAAAGCAGAAGAACAAGCTGAAAAGGTGGAGGAGGATCGAGAGGATGCGATCGACAAAGCAGAGGAGGATCCTACAGCTCAGGGAAGTGAAATAACAGATCTCTGCTCTGACACTGAGAGCGCCGCCTCGCTCAGTATGGATGGACCTCTCCACAGCCCCCCGCCTCTCCAGTCACCAACGCCTCCTTCCTCCCCTGATGTTCTACGTTTCCCCCAGGTGGACCACTTCAGTGAGGACATCAGTATGAGCTCTCTGCCTGACAATCCTCTACCTGAGGAGGAGGAAGACGACTGCTCTGAATCATGTTCACTGTCCCACTCGACTTCTTGCTCTGAATCTCATCCAAAAACCTATGCAGACTTTTACACGGAGTCCCACCAAAAACCTTACGGCGAGCCTGTCTTCGAATCGTATTCCGACCCAAAATGCCATCCCAATTCTTTTCCCGAGCCGCTCAAGACCTCCTACCCTGAGTCACACAGGGAACCCTGCCGGCAATCCGGTTGGAGGACTGACGCTAACAAGCAAGAGTCACAGCAAGAGCTCTCTGTCGGCCACAGAGTGAAGAATGTTCAAAAAGGGGCTTCATTCTCCCCCACTGAAGGATCTCACCTCCCTCCGAGACCGAGCAGAGACCATGGATCCCGTCCCTTCCCTCTAGATCGCTCTGTTGGCTGCCGGCTGCACCATTACGACGGGCAGTCTGACAGCGAGGGTGAGAGCGCCGATAAAAGTCCCCTTTCGAAAAGTGGCAGGGTGGCATCCAGGCAACCACAAACCCAAGCGAAGACCTCGTCCCCGGGGCAGTCTGGTTCAGGCGAAGCCAAAAGTGATCGGAACACGGTGGGTCTTTCAGGGGAAGCTGCAAAGGGCTCCGGAGATGCCATCAGCCTGGCGATTAAAGACATAAAGGAGGCGATTGAAGGGGTCAAGACGAAGGCGGTGCGCTCCCCCTACACGCCTGACCAGCCTGTGGAGCCAATCTGGGTGATGAGGCAGGAGATCAGCCCCACAGAGGAGGTATACCCACTGCAAGTTTCAACTTGCAAGTTTCAGCACATTCAGCTAAAATAAGATTCTAACTAACTGATCATTAGGCCGATTAATTTATCTCCTCCACCTTTCATTTGTTTTATATTTAGCTACCGAAGCAGTCCAACTTTCTGGTCTTCGAGTTCTCCAGAATTTTCTGAAGGTCTTTCAAATTTCTCTTTGGACAATGGATACTTTCACTTGTACTTTGTACTTGTAAATTCTAAAGAAAAACTTTGAGCTAATTTTAGAGAGCCTGGAAAACAAGAAAAGGTAGCAACACGTAATACAGCCCAGTATATACGGAGTACGCACCTGGTACTTACAGGGTACACAGCTGGTTACCTACAGGATACGTACCTTGTGGATACCTGGTACTTACCGATTATGTACCTGGTCCAACAGGGGCCAGGCTGTATTATAAAGTCACTTGTTGCCTGGTACAGCCCAGTACTTACAGGGTGTGTACCCTATAAGTACCAGGCTGTATTCTTTATACCTACCTAAGAAAAGGTCACAAAAACATTAGCTCCTTTGAAGCAAAGTACAAAGAAATGAGAGGTGGCTTAAGACCTTTACATACTCTTTACCATTTGCTCCAATTTCATTTGATGATACCATCTTAACAGTTCTTCGAATCTCTTTCGTCTCTCATTTCTCAGACTTCCCCTCAGTCCCCTTCTCAGTCAGCTTTGGAGTCTCCGACCCGCTACACCTCGTTTCCAATCCGGGACAATGTCAGTCCTCCGAGGGCCGAGTCATCCAGAAACCTCAACCCGCAGCAGACCCAACACAACCACCACCACCACCAAGGCCACCAGTCGAGGGCGCTGCAGACGTACGCGCCCGCTGGTCAGCAACAACCGGGTCAACGGCAGCAGAGCCAACAGCAGCCTCCTGCTCAAGCTCAGCCACCATCACCCTCTCAGACACCATGTGCCCAGGAGGTGAGAGTCCATATCAGCGTGCTAAATTTAACATCAGCTGCGTCATGGAGCCGCGTGGTTGACATCACAGTTCAAGTGTTTTGAAAGACAGAAATAGGGTTTCTGTGTGGGAGTATAAAAATGACACGGATGGGTTTTTTTGTGATTTCTCAGATTCGTCGAGCTCTTCCCCCTTTCCCCACATTCGTGGACGGTGAGTCGAATCCTACTTTCATTCCTCCACCTTAATTCACAAGAAACTCCCAAACACAGACTCGAGCAGCTTGTTTGGGTTTTCCATTTCCTTAAATGGTTTCACGGTCGTATTCCAAACACGTATTTCAGTTGTTGCCGATGCTCTGTGTAGTCTCACCAGATGTGATAGTGCCTAACATCTGCATCTGGTTCTTGTAGTCCCGGGCCCGTGCGACCCCGAAGACCTGATCGACGGCATCATCTTCGCTGCGACCTACCTGGGCTGCACCCACCTGCTTTCGGAGAGGACGCCCTCGAAGAGCGCTCGCATGCAGCAGGCCCAGGAGGCCATGAGCCGAGTCCGGGTGAGAACAAGTCCCACAAACCAAACCAGATGTAATTAGCCTTAATTAGAATAGTTTAACGCTTGCATCTGACTCCACGGCGCGGCATAAAGGGGCTTTCGGACCGCTCAGCGCCGCAGCTGCGATCCGAAACCCGTTCATCTGCGCTGCGCCGCATGTGCCAAGGCTCGTACGATCCCGTGTCCTTTTTCACCAGCTGGGACGGCGTCAGAAACATCACAGATGCCACATTATCGACGCATACGAAGAGGGGGGCTTTTTGCTGCTCGTAGTTTCGAAAGCCCTGCTGGTTTTGCGGTCAGCTGTGGAACAACAGACTTGGACTACGGCTGCCGTCACAGAAATAGGTTCACACCAGACAACTAAAACCGAAAACGTCCCATTTGTTCGCATTCATAAATACCTACCTGCAAGCTGCAACCACAGATAAAATGGCGTTGTCTCCCAAAGATAATAAAAGGTGGTTTTTGAAGCCATGTTTCTGCTTGGAAACCATCTTTGTGATTTGACGAAGGTTCACTTCATGAAGCTCTTTAAAAGTCTGAAGGCTTTAGTGGGAGACGAGGCCGGGGGGTTGTGCGCAGTGCATCATCCACGGATCACTGCTTCTTATCTACAGTCATGCAGGCCCCTTCCTTCTTTTTATATATATATATATATAGGCTGTTGTAAAGACTGTGGGGCCCCGGAGAGTGGAGGCAGCGCTTTGTGCTGCAGTCAGAGTCGATGATGTCAAACACGTATCACACAGGACGGAGATGCTTTTAACTTTATTCTCGGGAACAAATTGTGTCTTTGTGACGGGTTGCTGGAAACAAAGAGCCTGAAGATTTCATTTAAAATGGCCTTTTCTTTGCTACGTTGTCTGTGTCGACCCGACACTGAGTTTAGGAGCCTTTTTGTACCCGAATGATTCGAATGTCAGAGTTAAGTCCTCTGCAGATGATCAGGTACGAGGACTGAAACTGAGTCTGGGTGGGGGGGGGAGATATTCAGGAAAGCCTTAGGAGATGTTGCTCAGTTTAGAAGATCCTAAACAGTCTGGGTGCTTGGAAAGGAAATCTAAAGAAATGAGGGATTAATCGGGACTTTCACTTTTGTGACCTGTGCTGCGAAATGAGTCACAACGAGGAGTTTCTCATTTTCAGATTCTCCGTCTCTGAAGCTTCAAACTGATTCGTAGTTTGTTCAAATTTGGTGATTTATCACCTGGCTTTGAACCACGTTGCACCCTGGAGCAACGTGGGCATCCTAACTGAAAGCAGATAAGAAACCCCAACCAGGACTCCAGCCACCAACCAGGTGAAAAGGAGGACCCCAAACCCAGACCCAGACCCAGACCAGTGGTCTTTCTGTTTGTTGAAGGAGTTTCAGAGAAGCCGAGACGTTAATTTGCTAAACATGACGTCCCGGTGGCTTTCAAACCCCAAAACACATGACGGCAAAGACCGGTTCGTCCCAAAGATCCGCTCCCCTGAGACAAACAGAGAAACACTGTTCGCTGTTAAACACCGGGTTGGATCAGTTCTATGATCAGGTCAGAGGTCACTCGCTCAGGGATGAAGGTGTGCTCGTCCTCGATAGAGAGAGGAGCGTTGGTTCAAGAGAGGCCATCTTTATGAAAGAGGACTCGTCGGTCGTTAAACGTGGCGGAGGCCTCCGTGTCCAACTGTCCCCCTCTTATCACTCCGCCCTCTAACGATCGGTCGTTAGGCTGACGGTCCTTCCTTTTACTCGTGAACAACTAGTTTTGGGCGTCACCAGCGACTGGTTGACTCAACATGTGAAGGTGCTGCTTTCAGCTCCTCAGACGGAAGACGACTTTTGGATAAAAGACGAAACGTTTCAACAAAGAAGAACCCGTCCAGAGGACCTGGCTCTACCATGTTAGCTTCATCTAACTCACAGGTGTCAAACTCCAGGCCTCGAGGCTCCGCTGTCCTGGAGGTTTTAGGTATTTCTGCTCCAACACACCTGATTCAAATGGTTTAATTACCTCCTCATCAAATCATCAAGTTCTCCAGGAGCACGGCAACAAGTCATCCATTTAAATCAGGTGTTTTAAAGCAAGAACACGTCTAAAACATGCAGGAGAGCGGCCCCCGAGGAATGGAGTTTTGCCCCTTTTACACGGACCCTAACGGTCCTGGCTCCACTCTACTCCGCTTGCTTTGCGAGCGATCACATCCGCATTTTTCTGCACTCGGTCCCTGCTTTTTTGGTCCCTGCTTTGGAGTCGGGCCAGCCGGGCCGGCCCTGCTTCGTGGGCGGCGCAAGCTTAGCTCCTGTTCACTCATTGGTCGTGGGTGTGGCCAGATGCAAGCATAAAGAGCGAAGGTAGGAATATAAACAACAGCGTTAGCAGCGTTAGCTTACCCTGCAGCGTTTCTGCCGTCTGTCCCCCAGCT
>NC_051443.1:24654901-24656796 GCF_001649575.2 Kryptolebias marmoratus
TCTCTTCCTGAAGTCTCAGGAGAATCCCCATAAGTTTAAAAAATAGCAACAACACAGGGCCAACGTTGTCCATAGCGCTTCTGTTGTTTACACAACTTGCGCCAAGTTTCCGCCGCGGCCCCGCCCCCCGCAACACGAGGAGGCGTTCCTCTGCTACCGACCAACCTGGCCGGTGTGAACGCGATGCGTTCTTTATCGAGCCGAGCCGAGTAGAGAGGAGTAGAGCCGGACTTCCGAATTAGAGCCGGTGGAAAAGAGGCATTTGACACCCCTGAGCTACCTGGATTTTTGAGCTCACATCAGGACATCCCGAGTCTACATTTCATGTTCACAGCCTGTACTGCGCAGCTCACCTCATCCGTTTTCCATGAAAAAAACTACAAAATGATGAAACGAGAAAAATGAAACCTCGTGGAGCATTTTCTGACAGAGGCTGCGTCCTCCACGAGTCGTCTGCCGGCGGCAGCCGGGATACGGCGACGCCGGCGTGACCGCTGGTCGCAGAGACGCGGCGCGACACCCACCGCGGGTCAGGAGCGACGAGGCCGTGACGCGCAGAGACACCGAGCAGACGCGAGAGCTCTGCTGCGGGCTCGGAGGAGTGAACTCAGAGCCGTCGCACCGAATAAACTCTGGTTTCTCATCAGCTCCCGTCAGCGACGTTTCAACAGAACGGACGGGCGCTGCCGGCCACAAAAAACTGTTTGTAGGAATCAATCTGCAGCTCTAATCCCTCAGTCAGCTCCTTTTCTCCATTTCATCCTCTTAAAGTGCTTGAACTGAATAATCTGGAACCACTAATTACTGTGGGAAACGTTCAATTTCTCAACATTTGAAATGTAGGACTGAAGCATTTGTGGAAATGATCAAACCGTTATTTGAAATACAACTGCAGCAAGATTTTGTTTTGCCTGTCGCCACGAAAGGCGTTTGTCTGTTAGCAAAATATCTCATAAACCACTGGACGGATTTTAATCCACAACCGACCGGCCTACGAGTCAAACCAGTTCAAGATGGCTGCCACAGCCAACCAATCTTGCAGATACTGTCAAACCTGGTGTGGTAGTAGCCGAGAGTCATCTCCAGCTTATAATCTGAGGACTGACTTTTGTTTAAAACTTTGGCGGGCAATATGCATTCTACTTTCCTTATGTCTGATATTTTTGCTTTTAGTTGTTAATGCTAAGACACCAAACGTATTAAATATGTTGAAAATAATGAAAAATGAGCGTTAGAAGACGTATATCTGCTGGTAATGAAGAAAACGTGACGTTTGGAAGAGACTTACATTCGCCGAGCAGCGCCGCAGCTCTTAGACGTCCAGTTTTGTCCCCAACGCTGCCAAAACGTCCGATAAATATCAATCTGCAAACACGAGACGAGATCAGCCGTGGGTTACAGAAAACCATTCGTGCATTGTGGCGTTTGTTTGTCTGATACCTATTAGCAGCGTCCGCCGACGTCCCAACAGTCCAAACACCAAAAGGAACCCGTCAGTCACACCCAGTTCGTCCTGTAGAGACAGAGCAATGAATGATGGGTAAAAGACCAGTATCCACAACTTCTCTTTCCCCTGGAAATCTTTTAGTATGCGAAGGCAGCGTATATCAATCCCTCCAGGATTTCGCGGGGCATTTTCCTAAAAGTTGTGATTTTTTTTTTTTTACTAAAATCAATAAACAACCATAACTTTTAATATCTAAACCAAAAATCCTTCCTAGTTTTGTAAGATAATCACCAAGAAACATTGACATTCTCAAAAGGTGCTTTATTTGAGAACTTTGATAGCTTCTAAACTGACATTCATGAGCATTTCTGGATTGTCCCTGGTCTGCAGCTCTCCTCACATGTTTTGCAGACACAAAGTGTTTGTCGATGCGTTTATGTTCCATGAT
>NC_051443.1:24657180-24665238 GCF_001649575.2 Kryptolebias marmoratus
AATAAATATTGGGTTAAAGTTGCGGTGTTTTGGGCAAAGTTGCAAAAAGTTGCGATTTCGCGGGGTTTGCTTGATTTTGCTAGCTGCGATCGCAACATCACAAAATCCTGGAGGGTCTGGTATACAGACTGTTGTGTTGGGTATTTTAATTACAGTCAACTTAAAGGTTCATTTATTCCCATCTGAAGGAAAGCTGAGTTCGGATCTGACCCGCGCAGAATTCAGAGTTAATTTTGGCTACCATTCAGACACCCTGAGTCGTGACGGGGCGCCTCCTTCAAACACATGCGGTCCTCCTCCTGTCTTCAGGCCGCTTCGTGTCACATCGATGCGGAGGAAACTTCTGATAATCTTTGCTGCAGAGGCCTCGGGCGTCCTGCTGCTGTCAGACGTGATAGACGGCGACATGACTGGCCTCCCCGCACACACCGCCACAGAGATAACACACACCTCTGAGCTGCTTTCGTCCCTTTATTTGGCATTTGGAGTAGAGAGTCTGCTGTGAGTGAAGAGATTAGCTTGTCGTCCGTTTGAGCTAAAAGCTGTTCCTCAAACTGCTGCTTTAAATTTCGTCCTTTTCCTGCTTTTTGATCACTGCAGGCTGCCCAGAAGCAGGCGAAGAACCGGAAAAAGGTAAGGTTTTATTCCCTTTTGTTCCTCTATGACTGCATCCAGGCATCTTCCATCTATACACATTTATCATAACTGCTCTGGGTTAGTCTCGGAGTATCAGCAGATTGAGATTTGAGAGTTCCTGTTCCCTCCGTTTCCGCAGAGCCCCGACAGCGAGGCTCCGTCCACGGCCGAGGTCGACCTGTTCATGTCCACCCAGAGGATCAAGGTCCTCAATGCAGACACACAGGTAGGAAAACATTAGCATGCGTGCTTTAGAGACAGTCTAAAGCCTGGTTTATAGTCACTTCTTAGAGTCCAATCATTGCAGAGCTGTCATAAACAGCTTAGATAAGGCAAAGCTTTAATTACGTTTTCGAATAAAGAACAAACTTCCTGTGCATCGCTCTTCTTCTTGTGCCATTCCTGCTACATGTCAGTGTTTTTTGCCAGTAGCAGCAGCTGCTGTTTAAGAGGAGGACTGCAGTGACTGCCACGCTAGCATAAATGGCAACCCACAATTAGCAGGCGCCATGAATCGCCCAGCAGCTTCGGTACCTTCTAAGGCCTCTGGATGTTGTCTCCCTGTGTTGCAAAGAATGTGGATGGTCTTTACAGACTTTCTGCTGTGTTTTAGGAACATAATGGGCTCCCCGTTCCTCTTGACAGAGCGTAACTGGCCCACGATGGTTGTAAACATGAACAAATCTTGCATAGCGAGGTCGTGGCAGCGTATCCGTGGCATGGACCCCCCACCCAGTGAGGTGGCAGCTTGGTCGTTGCGAATTTGAAGCCGGACTGAAAGCAACCTGCTGCAGACGTGACCGCCACGGTGTGATGATCTGCTGAAAATCCTGCCAGAGCAAGCACGCAGAGTGGTTCGAGTAAAGGAGATCACCTCTGGGAGGCAGAAAATAACAGGAAATTCCACTTTGGCGTGGCGGTGTCAGGGTTGTGTTCACACTGAAGGAGGTTTTCCAAATCCAGCCACGTTCTGATAGGTTGTGGAGTTCAGTCATCTGGGACGTGATGGAGCTGGAGATCGGTGGATTGCAGCTTTGTCTGCCGTAATGAGGGAGACCGTCTACAGTCCGAAGCTCACCTATGGTCGACTAACGGATCATGACAGAAAGGACAGGTCCTGGATACAAGCGACTGTAATGAGATCCTTCATGTGGTGGCCGGGCTCAGCCTTAGAGCTCGGAGAGGAGCTGCTGCTCTTCCACATTACAGAGGATCAGCCGAGGTGATTGGATGCCTCCTGCTGGAGGTTTCCCAGGCTGGGGCAGAACTTTATGGAAGGATTCCCCTTCCTCTTTGGTTTGGGAACAACTTGGGATCTCCAAGGTGGAGCTGGGGGGAAGGATGTCTGGGACCTGTCACCTCAAGACAAGTGGAAGAGAATGGATGAATGGCGTGAAAGCTCATCATCAACTTGTGTGAAGAGGATCTAAACAGTCTTAGTCTGCAAATGCAGCATTTAAACTTAAGGTTGTCTCCTGGTCCCAAATTAGAAAAGTCCATCACTATTTCCATTGTCTTGCCAAGGTTCTTTGAGTCATAATACATGGTTGAAACTGATGACTTTTGTAAAAGTATATTTTATGTAGCTTTCTGGAGAATATTCTGCTCAGACTGCCTTTAAAAGGTTTCTTTACCAAAGCAGTGCCTTCCATACCTGGACTTTATCCAGCACTCGTGTGTTTCTGGGCCACCAGGAGGCTTTAATGGACCTTCCGCTGAGGACCATCTCTTACATAGCCGATATCGGCAACATGGTGGTTCTGATGGCGAGGGGCAAGATGGTGCGGTCCCGCAGCGCGCAGGAGAACCTGGACCACACAGCTGAGCAGACCAGCATGACCCACGACGACAGGAGGATGTACCGGATGATCTGCCACGTCTTCGAATCTGAGGACGTGAGTTACGTTCTGTGTCAATTTCATTTAGATATAAAGGATATTTAAAATAATTCAAGCTTTGTTTTCTGGCAAGCTGACAAAATACAACAGCATCACCATAATAGCTTGAAAGAAAACCTCTTCTTTGCAAATGGCTACAGTCATGCTAAGAAGGTTAATTCTTTTAGCCATTAGCCATTAGCCTTTAGCCACTTAGCCTGAGAAGTTTTTATAGCACACACAGTAAAATTAGCTCAAACCAGCACATGGCAAGCTGTTAAAATATTCAGTTTAGTTTCCTCAAGTAAGGTACTTACATTTTCCTCTTCTTAAATCTGTCCAAAAAGAGATGGAAACGATCCATATATTGGGCAAAGTCTCCTTCCGCCCTTTCTTAAAATGGCGTCGCCGCAGTTAAACTAACGGTCAGGCCGCCATTAAAACGCAGCTTGCTGTAACGTCGTCATTTCTCCGCCTTTTTTTCCGACTTCATAATAATTTTTTTACAATTATTTTACCGTCAGTCTCCTTTTCGGGGCTTACCTTAAAGGCTTAAAACGGTAACGTTAAGAAAAGTTACTTATTTCGCTCATTTTAAACGATAAAACCCTCGAACGTCGGCTTCCGGTAGTGGTGCGTTCAACAACAAATAGAACGTCGGACTTTTTACGCTCCGGCCGAACAAAATAGTAAAGAAGTAAGAATCGTGAGTTAGATTTTCTATTCGGAATATAAAACTTTTTTTCAAAGATTTTGTTGCGCTCTATTAGCTGTTTTTTTTATTTAAAGTTAAGTGACCTAACTGATAATATGTTTTAGTTACAGGGATGTAAAAAGTAATATCAAAATGTGTGAACTGTTATTTCCCAGTTTTGGTGAATGCACCATAATTTTAAATCGAACATCCGGTAAGATTTAATCAAACGTAGAAAACTTCAAATAATTAATTTAATCTTCTATTTTCGGTGTTTTTAATTTATTAGAGATCTCAGACACCCAAATAAATTATCTAAAGCATTCCTTCCTTTTAAAACCATTTTAATAATTTAAACCTAACAAGTAATTTGAATAATTGTATGATTAGGAAAATACTGTTATATAATGCTGGGAAGTAGTTAAAATAAAATTTAAAAATTAAATATATTTAAACTTCTTGTTTCCCATGTGATATCATTTGCAAATATAAAAGGGGAATTAAATTACATTTAAGAAAAACATTCAAACAGTGCTGTACAAGTGTCTTCAAACATCCTTCATTTCTTTATATTTAACGTCCAAGGAGCAAGACTTTCTTGTGATCATTTAAAATCTTGTTTAAAGTGGTTCTAATCAATAATTCTTCAAACTTTATGAGGTTTTTCTTCGATTTCTGCCTGCTTTTTCACTTGTTTTTAGTCCAGCGCAGGCATCTGGCCATTTTCAGAGAAATTTATATATTAAACATTAAAATTTATATTTGATGTTTTGGTAGCCTTTTTGAGCACTCAAGGACAAAAAAAGAGAAAAACACAAATGTATCAATCATTAAAAGCACTCAAATTAACCATTGTTTTGTCTAGAGAAACACAATAAGGCAAATTAACCCATTTTTATGATGGATTTGTTGCAAAAACTTAAATAGTTTCCTTTTCTTTTTTTGAATCTACAGAATTTGACAGTTGGAGACCCATGAAATGGTATTTTTGCCTAAATACATATTTGGGACCAATCTTTGTCGAATGGGTCTGCTGTAAATTGACATTTTTAGCGTCGTGAGTGTCTTTAGGAGCCTTAGAACGATGGAAGGAAGTGAAATGAGCTGAACTTTGCTGCTTCCTCTCAGGCCCAGCTCATCGCCCAGTCCATCGGGCAGTCCTTCAGCGTGGCCTACCAGGAGTTCCTGAGGGCCAACGGCATCGACCCCGAGGACCTGAGCCAGAGGGAGTACAGCGACCTGCTGAACACTCAGGACATGTACAACGACGACCTCATCCACTTCTCCAAGTCTGAGAACTGCAGAGACGTAAGTCGGCCAGCAGGTGACACCACACCGTCCATCACGAAAATATTCCACTTTTCATGTTTAAAGACCTTTTATTTTATTGGGTATTTTCCATCTTTCGTGACTTCTGTTCACATTAAGGGCATCACAAGCCGTCTGTTGGTGTAACTAATGATGTTTTTGTTTTCATTCTGCCCTCCGGTGGTTTTAAATGAACAGCTGGTCCAGACTCTCCTCCTTGGTGTCTCCCTGCAGGTTTACATCGAGAAGCAGAAAGGCGAGATCCTCGGGGTGGTGATCGTGGAGTCGGGCTGGGGCTCCATCCTCCCCACCGTTATCATCGCCAGCATGATGCACGGCGGGCCAGCCGAGAAGTCCGGCAGGCTCAACATCGGGGATCAAATCATGACCATCAACGGGACGAGCCTGGTGGGCTTACCTCTCAGCACCTGCCAGAGCATCATCAAGGTACTGCTGCTCATTGGCGCTCAGCTCGACCTTCTCTTACCTATCAGACGCTCTCCCGAGTCGAACCTGCTGTTGCAGGATTGGCTAGTTGAGGCAAACGTTAACAATAAGTCAGGGTTTACAGTTTGCCTCCATTTTCTAACATTTAGTTTGAAAAACAACCAGCGGATCGTCCGTCTTCTTTGGCTTTTTCAGGGTCTGAAGTCCCAGTCGAGGATCAAGATGAACATCGTCAGGTGTCCTCCAGTTACCATGGTGCTGATCCGAAGACCGGACCTCCGATACCAGCTGGGCTTCAGCGTTCAGAACGGCATCGTGAGTTAGGCATAAAAAAAACGCCCGCTAATCTAACGTATGATGGCGAAAATCATTTGTTACCAACTAAAATGTTTGAAATTTAGAGAGTAATTGGTGAGATTTGATGTTCATCAGTTCTGTGGGTTTAGTTTGCCAACAATCATCTAAAACTCAGTAAAACTCAGAACTTAAAAGCTCTGTTTCTGTTTGGTATTTAAATATTCTCTCGTTTTTAAGATGTTTTTTAAGTCATTTTGGGTTTATTCAGTCAAGTTGTTCAGCAGATGAAGGACTGATGCTATGAAAAATCTTTTACACGAGTAGTTCTGCACATTAATTTGTCCTCTGCCAGATGAAAAAGTAGATTTTATTAAAAATTACAATAATGATATGTTTATTTCTGCAGCTGGTTAAAGTCTTTATAGATCATAGCCCAGTCCTTGTTTCTGTCAGATTTCAGGTCAGATTTTATTTATTATTATGACAAATAATCCAATTTTAAAGCCTTAAATAAACTCATAGTTAAAATGTTTCTAATATGGCTAAAGTTTACCACATTTATTGTCACAACAGGAACAAAACGCATCAAGTAGCTTTTTCTTTTAGCTTTTGCTAACTGCTAACTTCTTCTTTAGCTTGCTACATTAGCTAGCTTTTCATATATTCAGTTTTTACTGGAACAGGACAGTTTATTTATTAAATTATAGTTTGTTTGTATTGGAACATGCACAAGATTTATAAATAGGTGACTTTTTAATTGAGACTAAGCTAGCTGCTAACTTATTTTTTTAGCTGGCTACATTAGCTTCTCATAAGTTCAAGTGAATTAACAGAAAAATATCTGGTCTGCAAATAATCTGTTGTACTTTTAATAATTTTATACTTGCGTAAGAAGAAATATTTATCATTAATACTTTACATCACACATTTTTAGTCATTTTCACAACAGGAACAAAACGCATCAAGTAGCTTTGTTTTTAGCTTTTGCTAACTGCTAACTTCCCTTTTAGCTTGCTATAATAGCTAGCTTTTCATAAATTCAGTTTTTAACAGAACAGGACAGAGTTAATTTATTAAATTATAGTTTGTTTGAATTGGAACATGCACAACATTTATAAATAGGTGACTTTTTAATTGAAATTAAGCTAGCTGCTAACTTATTTTTTAGCTTAATTATTCAATAATAGTTTATTTGTTTTAGGGACAAGTGTTTAGCAGTTCCAGTTTAAGCTAATTTACAATGGCTGTCACTAGATGGGCCTTTTAGCTCCAAAAATATAAAGTAAAAGTTATAATTCAAAACAAAAATGATGAAAAACTACAATAAACCCACGAAAGGTTAAAGGTGGCGTTGATTCAGAGCCATTTGTTCCTTTAATTATGCGTTTAGAAAACAGATGAAGTCATTTAAAAGATGGATGACTTTGTAATTACTGTAAAATATTATAAAAGTTTTTTTTTTAGCTAATGGGACTTTAAATGCTTGTTTCCATGAGTGCCAGACTGACCTTTGACCTCCTGTGTTGTTGTTCTTTTTAACAGATCTGCAGCCTGATGAGAGGCGGCATCGCCGAGCGAGGCGGCGTCCGCGTCGGCCACCGCATCATCGAGATCAACGGCCAGAGCGTGGTGGCGACGCCTCACGAGAAGATCGTTCAGATCCTGTCCAACGCCATGGGGGAGGTGAAAACGGCTTTGTCCGCCGCAGTACTGAAAAAAAACTAAGGGTTCTTTGAGGCGACTCGTTTGAAAACAACCTTCTCGTCTTTCTTTCTGCTCCAGATCCACATGAAGACGATGCCTGCGGCCATGTACCGCCTGCTGACCGCGCAGGAGCAACCCGTCTACATCTGAACCCCCGTCCGGTTCGATATCACTCGACTCGCCTTAACCTGTACAGTCGACCGTCATGTGACCGCGCTCATCCAAACCATGGCAGCAGAAGGCAAATCCTATCGCTACATGGAGTGTTTATGTGACATTTTAGGTTCGACCAAAGATAAGTCGTGGGTTTTTTTTGTGTATATTTAGGTTGCAAACAGAGAATATTAGCTTTGGTCTAATAGCTGTAATATCTGAATGTACTCCAATCATGATGGACCTATTAACTGTCAGGATGACCCGAGCGGTAAAGAAGGAGACAGAAGGAAGATGCATGTATAATTCTGCAGAATAAACTCAAGAAAAAGGCGATGAATCTGGTTTCTTTTTGTCCCAACGGGGGAATTTTAGCTCCAAGCTACAGAAACTGTGAACTCTAACAGCTAAAATCAGCTGAAACTGAGTTGGTAAAGCTAAAGAAACACTAGCTAAAAAGACAAAAATGCTAGCCAAGTAGCAAAGATGAGCTAAAGCATCAAAAGGCAGCAGAATGCATTTCTATGGGGGAAAATATTTATCAATACAGTTAAAATATTTTAAAAATTCTTTTAAAAAGTTATAAAACCCAAAGGTGGTAGCATCCATCTCCTGAATGTTCTGCATGTTTCGATGCATGACTGGTTAAAATCAGACAAAATATGCAGAAGCTTGAGACCAAGAAATGTCCCCAGGAGACGTATGTCCTGTCCATGTGGACAGCTGAAGGTTTCAGTCCAGGTTGAAGGAGAAGAAGCTCCTTTCTTGGTCCTCAGTCCATGGAGATGTACACTGGCTTCGCTGTGGACAGGGACAGGACGCCGGTGATCCTTCGCTGTGGACAGGGACAGGACGCTGGTGATCCTTTACTGTGGACAGGGACAGGACGCTGGTGATCCTTCGCTGCGGACAGGGACAGGACGCCGGTGATCCTTCGCTGTG
>NC_051443.1:24666138-24679462 GCF_001649575.2 Kryptolebias marmoratus
GGACAGGACACCGGCGATCCTTCGCTGCGGACACGGACAGGACGCCGGTGATCCTTCGCTGCGGACAGGGACAGGACGCCGGTGATCCTTCGCTGCGGACAGGGACAGGACGCCGGTGATCCTTCGCTGCGGACACGGACAGGACGCCGGTGATCCTTCGCTGCGGACAGGGACAGGACGCCGGTGATCCTTTGTTGCGGACAGGGACAGGACACTGGTGTTCCTTTGTTGCGGTCAGAGACGCCGGCGTTCCTTCACTGTGGACATGGACAGGACGCCGGTGATCCTTCGCTGTGGACAGGGACAGGGACGCCAGCATTCCTTCGCCTTCCAGCTCACGGCAGGTTTGACCCTCGGTCGCTCCGGGACACTAACCAGTTTGCGTCCATTGGAGGGGGACAGGTGACTACTGGTCAACAAGTGACGTCAAATCTGTCATTTTTGAGCCGGCAAAGAGAAACTTCAAGCTGCAGTCGACCATGATCACTAACAGGAAGTGAATTTAAAACATTTAGGAGAATGTTCGGATGCATTTGGACTCTGTATGGATAAAAGACGTTCATAAAGTCAAACATTTCCTCTTCAGGCCCGTGATGTTTAAAGGAAACAGACTTTAGAGAATTCAGTGTAAAAAAAAAAGTTTTATTTATTAGACTTTTCTGTGAAACACTCAGGAGATCACGAACTACAAAAACAGGAAGTCACAAACTAAAAGACATGATTGTCGCCACGTCCCCGAAACGCTCGTCCACAGAGACTCAGAGAGGTTCGGGTTCGGTACAAAAATATCTGCAATAAAAAGGTGATTGTCTCTGCCGAGGACCGACTGTTCGAATTCGGCCCGGAGCGCCTCACATCGTCCCGCTTCACCACAGAGACGTTCGGCAGTTTTTAGGACCAGCGTCCGCTCCAGTGACGGCGGGTGGGTTCGATTTTTTAAAATTTAAAACCGTTTTCTTGATCCTCTGGTTGCTTCAGGAGTCTGAACAGGAAGGCACTTGACAGTTTTTCCCCCGGAGACGACTTTCGCGTACCGGCGGCGAAGCGCCGAGGCGTCTCGCGGGTTCACGGTCGGAGGCGTGTTCCGATCCGAGAACCGCCCCCCGAGGCGTTCAGGAGGAGAAAAACTACAGAAACGGTCAAATAAAGAGTCCCGATTCGTCAAATGGAGAAACTGAAGTTGGATCTTTTTAAACCTTCGAATGTTCAGAAGTTTATTCCTGAAAGTTTTAAAGTTTAAATTTAATCTTTTCGGTTTTATTTCCTCAAAGACACGATCTGTTCCCGTTTCGTTGGTCGAATCTGTGACAAAACACCAAATAAAGTTTTAACTCAGATCACCGTCAGCTGAGAGGCGATTCTGTCAGTTCAGATCGTCTAAATGAAGCCGTTTCTTCGGCTGTTTGTAAAGAACGCAACAGAAGGAGCCCAGATTTTAGCTAACAGCACTTTGGAAATCAGCCGAAGGAGCAAAAATCAACAAAAAAAATTCATCTGAACAAAATGTTTTTATGACGAGCTGAAGGCAATTTAGTTGCAGGGGTCTCGAACCCTTCTCAATTTAGTTGCAGGGGTCTCAAACTCTTCTCAGTTTAGTTGCAGGGGTCTCAAACCCTTCTCAGTTTAGTTGCAGGGGTCTCAAACCCTTCTCAATTTAGTTGCAGGGGTCTCGAATCCTTCTCAGTTTAGTTGCAGGGGTCTCGAATCCTTCTCAGTTTAGTTGCAGGGGTCTCAAACCCTTCTCAATTTAGTTGCAGGTGTGTCTAAAGTGAAGTAAATCATAAACCTGAGGGTGTTTGGACTAAAAACAAAGCAGCAACTAAATTTTAAAACATCAAAAACACGTCTGGAAACACCTTCGCAGGTAAAAGACTCGCTGGACTTGTTGACGTTTCCTCGGCTGAGGCGGTCGAACTCCGGCGAAGGGAAACAGAAACAAACTGAATATTTACATCAGGACATCTCCGGCGTGACGGATAAAAGTGGCCCGTTTGGGCGGACGCACGCTCTCTGTACAACACGAAGACAACGGCCTAAAAAAAAAAAACGACAATAATTTAAACAAAAAAAGTGAAATTAGTGTTGAAGCGGACATCTTGGCAGGAAATGTGACTGCGAGTGGAGAGTTCAGAGAGGCTGTAACCGTGGCAACCAGGAGCGACGGGCTCACTTCCTGGTTACAGCTCGGTGTCGTTGTATTTCTGCGGGTTGTAGTAGCCCTTCCTGGCCTGGTCGGAGAGCTGGCGCCGGTACTCCACCTCCCTGTCCTCGTGTCCTCTGGTCTCCGAGTACGGCGGCCTGGGCATCGCCTGCGGCTCGGCGTTGGACCTGCCGACAGCCCGGGGGAGGGGGCGGGGGCGGGGTTTTAGCATCGCAGCAGAAACAAAACCAACTCGATTTGTCAGCGGCGCTCACCCGATGGGCTGCGGGCGGTTCAGGTTGGGCTTCGGCAGTTTCACCGGGACGGCATAGATGTCCGGATGCTTCTGGGCGATTTCCAGCTGAGCAGAAACAGGAGCAGACCCAGATATGTCACAACTGATGCCGCTCGAGAGGAAAAACGCTAAATAAATCAGGACATCAGGTTAACGAGGAGGAAAGATTTGTTCCGGCTGCTGGAAGCGGCCATCTTAACTCAGCCTTGCATATAAAACCAACAAAGAAGGAATCGAACCACCGAGCTTTTTACTTCCTTCAAAAACTTCCTTTAAATTTAGCTAGCATGTTGCTACTTTTAGCTTTTAGCTAGCATTTTGATGCTTTTAGGTAGTTTTACTGTCAACTTACTGATATGCTACATTTAGCTTTAAGCTAGCATTTAGCTACTTTTACCTTTTAATATGTTTAGCTTTCTGATAAGGTTTTACAACTTACACATTTAGCTAGCATTTTGGTTTTCAGCTTCAATATTTTACTACTTTTAGCTAGCATGTTGCTATTTCTAGCTTTTAGCTAGCATTTTGCTGCTTTTACTTTTTAGCTTTAAGCTATCACTTTACTACTTTTAGATAGCATTTTGCTACTTTTAGCTTGTGTTTTGATGCTTTTAGGTAGTTTTACGGTTAACTTAGTGTTTGGCACATTTAGCTTAAAGCTAGCATTTTGCTACTTTTATCTGAAAGCTACTCATATAAAATTGTTATCTGAAAGGTAAGACTACAACTTACACATTTAGCTAGCATGTTGCTATTTCTAGCTTTTAGCTAGCATTTCGCTAATTTTAAATGTTAGCTAGCATTATGCTAGTTTTAGCTTTTAGTTACCATTTTGCTGATTTTAACTTTAAGCCAGCAATTTTCCATTTTTAAGTTTTTTAAATAAAGTTTAAAGTTACATTTTAGCTAGTTTTTGTATTTGTAGCTTTAAGCTAACACTTTAGTAGTTTTAGCTAACATTTGTTTTCTTCTTGCAGCTCTCAAATAATGTTTTGTTCCTCCAACAGTTTAGAGATTTGAAACTTTAAATGTTTTCATGCTTTGACCTTTGACCTCCTGTTTTGTCCTTTTAGCTTCTTTTAGCTTCTACAGCAGTTTTAGCTGCTCCAGTAAAGTTCAGCTCTCAGCTAAATCAAATTTATCTGATTTTAGAAGCTTCCAGATCCAAACCCAGCAGAAAGTCCTCCTCCTCCTCCCCCTCCTCCACTTACCCAACCTCCCCCTAATCCTCCCTTCCTCCTCCCTCCTCTTCCTCTCCATCTTTCTACTTACCCACCCTCTCATTCATTTTTCCTCCATCTCTCCCCCTCCTCCTCCCCTCCTTCCTTCCTCCCTCCCTCCCTTCTACTCCTCCTCTGCTCCATCCTTCCTCTCCCCCATTTCATTCATTTTTCCTCCATCTCTCCCCCTCCTGCTCCTCTCCCCGTTCCCCCTCCCTTCTCCATCCCCTCTCACTCCATCCCTCTTTTCCTCCTTCTTGCCCCCTAATCATCCCTCCCCCTCCTCCCCCTCTTCTACTTACCCAGCCTCTCATTCATTCCCTCCCCCCCTAATCCTCCCTTCCTCCTCCCTCCTACTCCCCTTCATCCCTGCTCCTCTCTCCCTCCTCTTCCTCTCCATCTTTCTACTTACCCACCCTCTCATTCATTTTTCCTCCATCTCTCCCCCCTCCTCTTCCCCTCCTTCCTTCCTCCCTCCCTCCCTTCTACTCCTCCTCTGCTCTACCCTTCCTCTCCCCCATTTCATTCATTTTTCCTCCCCCCTCCCTCCCCCTCAGACGTGGGAGTCACTGACTCGAGCGTTCTCCGCCTCCTGCAGCTCCAGGAGCCTCTGAGCTCGGGCCAGGTGGTCCATCTTCTCGAACGCTTTGATCTGGAAGAAAAAACTAAATTAATTCCTCCCCGATCCTAAGAACAACAACAAGTAAACATCAACAACAACAGGTAAACAGACGCTGCACGACCACAGGGAGTGAGAGTAAAAACAGATGAAGATGGGTTCCAAAACAAACTAAAATCTTCTGACGTCCAACAGATTTATTCAAAAGAAACTAAAATTAACTCATAAATTAAAACTTTTATTAATAATTTTTCAGCTGAAGTTTGTTTTAATTTGATTTATTTCTCCCATTTTGTCGGACGAGTTAAAAACTTTCTCTGAAACCATCTTTGAAAACTAAAAACCTGTAAATGTTTAAATATTTCCTGAAAGGCGGCGGGCGATCATGTAACCGACCAGGTCTGTCTGTTAGCGAAATATCTCCCGAACTTCACCCAATTCAAGATGGTCGCCACGGCTACCCAACTAATTTCATCATGGTCGCCTTAAATCTGAAATATGTAGCTAAAGTCTTTAATTTTAAAGGTAAAGAAATTTAAAATTCGTCGTTTTTGATCCATTTCTGCCGTAATTTTAAAATAATTCAATAAAATCAGTTAAAGCTGCGTTTATTCGGATGCTGACCGGATAAATAGAGTTTATATTTTTGTGTTGGAACCCAGAAACACAGCGTGAGTTACCTGGTTACCCGCTCGCTGTAGGCGAAGAAAAGGAAAGGAAGGAAGGAAGGAAGGAAGGAAGGAAGGAAGGAAGGAAGGAAGGAAGGAAGGAAGCAGATAAAGTGATTCACCGAGTCGAGAGCAGAAACTAAAGATCAGGCTGACAGAAACGGGACAGAATCGGGTTTCGTCCGGACCTTTCCCAGGAAGGACTTGTTGGCGGGGTCCTCCTCGTCCTTCGCGGCGCCCTGGTCCTCCGGCGGCGGCGGCGGCAGCAGTGGGTTCGGGCGGGCGGCGGCGGGCTTCAGGGCCACGGGCGGGGGGCCCGTCCGGACGGCGCCGGCTGCGTCGCTGCTGATGGTGCTGCTGGAGTGAGACTCGTAGCTCCGCGTCGAGTCGGACCGGGTCTGGGTCCGCACCTGGAACAGGTTGGTGACCCGTTTACTTCCTGTTTGGGCTCAGACCGTTTCCTGTTTTCATCCAACTGATTTCTGCTGCTTCAGCCGTTTCAAAAAGATTTAACTTTATTTACAAACATCAGCTTCAGCTACTGCCTCCTTTTTTGTCTTTTTATGCTATTTTAAGCTACCATTCGGCTAGGTTTTTAGCTTTTAGTTGCTTTTAGTTCCTAGCTATATTTTTTTGATACAATTAGCTTTTAGCTCTCCTTGTGTTACAATTAGCTTTTAGCTCTCCTTTCAGTATGATTAGCTTTTAGCTCTAATCTTGCTCCGTTTAGCCAACATTTACTTTCAGCTAATAGCTAACCCTTTCACCTCGCTGCGACACGTTTCAAACAGACAAACTGAATCAGCTCGTTACAAACAGTCGGGAGGTTCTCACCTTCGGGGGTTCAGGGATAAAGGAGGGGGGCGGGCTGGGGTCTCTGTTCAGCACCTCTCTGCTTCCTGCTCTCTTCATACGCGGCGGCGCAGGGAGGGGCTTCTACGGGGGCGGACGCACAGCGAGTTATGACATCACACACGAGGAAACCGGCGGTTAGAACACGAGGGTCGGCTGTAAAAAGCAAACGCCTCACCTCGTCCGGCAGCACGGGCTCCGACGACCGGCTGATGGCCGACACGGGCTGCGGCTCGTCCAGCGGCTCGTCCAGCTCGTTGTCCGTGTAAGCCCCGCCCTCGTCCGCCGTGTCGTCGTAGTCGCTGGTCAGGCGGCTGTCCATGCTGAGGTAGTCGGCGCTCATGGCCGACAGGTAGGACATGCGGTCGTCGTGGAGGTCCAGGTCCTCCTCCGAGCCGTCCATCTGGAGAGCGAAGAGAGAAACGTGACGCCGCTGTCCGGATAAAAAAACCGAGGCGTCTGATTGGACGACTCACCTTGCCCTCGGAGACCCACACCGCCCGTTCCTGCTGCTCCCGGATGGAGTCCTTCACGCTGCCGTACCACGCGTCGTTCGCCGAGTTCAGATCGATGGTCGCTGAAAACGAAAGCAGAGCTGAGCGGGAGGGTCCCCCGGTTAACGCGTCCGGGCGCCGTCCGGAGCGCGGCTCACCTGTGAACAGGTGTGAGCAGGTCTTCTTCAGCCGCACCGCCTGCTCGTACAGCTTCCTGGCGCTGCGGTTGGAGCCGGGCATCAGGCGGCTCCTCATGGTCTTCACGCCCTGCTTGCTGTCCGGGTTCAGGAACACCACGATGGGATACCACTGCGTGTAGTTCAGCGTGTCCACGGCTTTCGGAGTGACGTCCAGCAGAGCGTGGAGGTCCTAGGGAGGGGGGCGGAGCCTAAACATTAGGTGATCCGACAGGGCTGCAGCTAGAGGAGGGCTGCAGCTAGAGGAGGGCTGAGCAACGAAGAAGCTAAAACTGGGACGCTAATGCTAAGACAGGCAGAAGAGGCTTAAATGAGGCAAACGGCTGCTGAAAATCACCAGAAATGAGAAGAACAACAGCTGAAAACAGCAGAACAGAAGCTAAAATTAACAAAACTGAAGCTAAAATCAACAAACCAGTTGCTAAAATCAGCAGGACAGTAGCTAAAATCAGCGAAACAGTAGCTAAAATCAGCAAAACAGAAGCTAAAATCAGCAGAACAGAAGCTAAAATCAGCAGAACAGCAGATAAAAATGAGCAAAACAAGCTAAAATCAACAAACAAGCTAAAATCAGCAAAACAGAAGCTAAAGTCAGCAAAACAGTAGCTAAAATCAGAAAAACAGTAGCTAAAAATCAGAAAAACAGTAGCTAAAAATCAGAAAAACAGTAGCTAAAATCAGCAAAACTGAAGCTAAAAATCAGCAAAACTAGTTTAAAGAGGCAAAACAGATGCTAAAGCTAGAGACATTTGTGAAACAGCTAAAATGAGTAAAACCTGATGCTAAAGCTGAAATTGAGAAACCACTGGCTACCAGTAGCTAAAAGCAGCAAAAAAAAAAGTTAAATTCAGCAAAACAGAAGCTAAAATCAGTAAACAGAAGCTAAAATCAGCAAAACAGTAGCTAAAATCAGCAAAACAGTAGCTAAAATCAGCAAAACAGAAGCTAAAGTCAGCAAAACAGTAGCTAAAATCAGCAAAACAGTAGCTAAAATCTGCAAAACAGTAGCTAAAATCTGCAAAACAGTAGCTAAAATCAGCAAAACTGTAGCTGAAGTCAGCAAAACAGTAATCTAAAATGAGGCAAAACACACTACAGCTAAAAATATTTGTGAAACAGGATTTAAAATGAGTAAAACCAGATGCTACAGCTAAAATTATCAAACCACTAGCTAAAAGTAGCAAAACGTTAGCTAAAGTTTAGATTAAAACAGATCAGTGTTTTTGAAGGAACTGAAAAGATCTCCATGCGTTTCTACGGTGAATATTAAAGTAAGTCGGAGCGCTCTGTTCCCAATAACAGCCGAACGTTTTGATGCAAGAAAAGCACGAAGTTAGCTGAAGAAGTTAAGCAGCTAAAAGAGGAGAACCAGGAAAGCGGCACACCTGTTCGATGATCTGTCGGATGGTGTTCAGTCTCACGACTCCAGAGGATTTCTCACTTCCTGCGTCCTTCGGCTCCGTTTCTAAACCAGGAAGAATTTTCACAAAGCTGAAAACAGGTTTTGGGATTTTCTTTGTTTGTTTGCAAAAATTTAAAAAAAAAACAGCGACGCTTACTGGCAATGATGAACTCCTCCGGGAGGTCGTTGGCAAGTTTTTCATTCACCGCGTCGGAAATGGGCCCAAATATCACCACGGGTCTCCTGAAACCGGCTGAACCGGACAAAGAAAACCATCAACAACCAGGAAAAGAACCAGCGAGCGCCTCGGAGGATCCTGCAGCCGAAGGGGCGGGTCGCCGGATACCTTCACGCAGCACCACCCTCTCGTAGGCCGGGAACCGCGTGGTGACCGGCGCCACGCTCGTGTCGTCTCGGTTCTTACGGAGGTCCTTCTTCTTCGCCGCCCTCTGACCTCTCAGCCTCCAGAAGTCGCCTCTGTCGTTGCCCGAGGCAGCGCGGGCGGCGTTCTGGACATTTGCCACCTGCTCCGCCCTGCGAGACAAAAAAAAACCTCCAATAAGAATCTTCTAAATGGAACGCTTCCCGACCGATCCAATCTCAAAACCCAACATGGCTGCCAACGGACCTGCTCTTGTTGGGGATGATCCCTTTCTCCAGCAGCTGGTTGTCCTTGTCGGTTCGGATCGCCAGCCAGTGGCCCAGCTTGCCGTCGTAAAGCGTGTCGGTGACTTTGAAGATCTCGCCGCGGGTGAAAGGCAGGCTCTGCGGCGCCTCCTTCTCGTACTCGAAGTGGGTTCTGATGAAGAACGAGTCGCCTCTGCCAGAAGCCAGAATGTCTTCGTACACTGAGACAGAAAAGACGGGAGTCTTACTTCCGGTTCAATCGGAATTTTAAGGAGATGTTATCGATCCGATTACATACCTTCAGGTTTGCTCTGAGCGAGAATGCTGATTTCCTCTCCTTTAGGGATCTCCAGGAGGTAGAGGACGGCATCTTCACGCACCATCCCCCTGAAGTCCACGGCGTTCACCTGAAAGCGACAACGTTAGACCTTCCTGCCCCGAGTCTACGTGACAGCTACGAGTCTGCGCGTGATTTCTTCTGCGGACCTTCATGATCTGGTCTCCCGTGCGGAGACCCTCCTGCTCGGCAGCGCTGTCCTCCTGGACGCCGGCGACAAAGATGCCGACATCGTTTCCTCCTGCCAGCCTCAGACCCACGCTGTCGCCTTTCACGAAACGCACCATCACCGTGTTCGGCCTGCGTCACGCCAAAAAACAAAACAAAAACGGGTGAACAAAAGCCTCCAGGTTCTCCGAAGAGGAACCATCGTTGAAACACTGACCCGTATACTTCCTGGTCTTCCATGTTTGGCTTCAGAGGAACTTTTGGTGGAACCTTCGGAGGAACCTGGACCCTCGGGGCGGCGGCTGGCGCTGCAGAAGTAAAAGTTGGTTCAGCTGAACTCATCGCCTCACAGGAGGTTATCGATTAAATGTTTACAGGCGTTTACCTGGTGGCGTTTCAGATCGAGGCTCCTCCCTCTCTGCTTGCAAAGGGGGCGTGTCTTCAACGTTTCTGTCCGCGCCTCTGAATGGTGTCGGCATGGCGCCCATTTTTGCCAACCTGTTGGGCGGGTCCTCTCTAGTAACACAGTTAAAGTTAAATTTAGAGGCGGGACTTCCTGTTGAGCGCATGTTCAACAAACCACAGGAGTTCCCCAGGGTCCGCTGCTGGGACCCTTTCCATTTAGAATCTACGTCAACTCCTCAGGCCCGGCCATTCAACACCGATACGCCGATGACGCCCGACTTTATCACCGTTCCTCTAAAGAACGAGTCCTTCAGCCTGAACCTCGGTTCTTCTTTCTGACACAAACCATTGTTGGTTTTTGTTCAACCATCAGCCCATTAAACCAGATTTTAACTGCAGCGCCGGGAAGAAGAAAGTCCACCATTTTCCATAAAAATGATTGGGTCTTTATCGGGTTCTAAAATCATTCAACGCTAACCTCAAGTGGACAAAAACACTCAACAGGTCCAGCAGGTTGCAGAACCTCCTCCAGCAGCAGGACTCTCAGTGGGTTCCTGGTTGTGGAGGAGTTGTGGCCCACTCTTCTTTCCAGCATTTCTGCTCAGCTCTCTGAGGTTCTGGTTCTGGACCGTTCTGTTTGTTGGACAGATGGCCTCACATCTGACTCCAGAATCAGCCCAAACCATCAGCCCTCCGCCGCTGTGCTGACAGCTGCAGTGCATTCTGGGTAAACATCTGTCCTCTGGTTCTGGTTCTGCTCCAGAAGTCTTGTGGTTCCTTCAAGTCGAGCTGCCGTGTTGTTTTTAGAGAGAAGAGGCTTTAACCTTTGACCTGCTGACTGAGGCCTGTAGAGGTCATTGCTGAAGTCTTTCCACCTTAAATCTTTGGTCTTTGGTCTTCCAGCAGGTCCTAATAAAGTTCTAGATCCTCAAGGGTCCACCAAACACCAAGTGTGACCCATTAGCTTCCTGAATCAAAATAAAATCACTAATTCTCTTTTAAACAGGAGGTAAAACTGAGAAATGCTTTAGTTTCCAGGACGACTGACTGGTGGACGTTTGAGCTTTTGGTATTTTGAAGGAAACATAATCTGGCATCACATTTTTATCCAGCAGCTTCAGCTCAGACTGTTGGAACAGAGGCGTCCTTTTCCAACCCTCAAGAATTTCCAGGAACCCGTTCAGAGGAAGAGACAATAAATGTGTCTGCTGCGTTTAAATAAATACATAAATGTAAATACACACGTAACCAGCGCGGACCTGTGAGCTCTTCCTTTATTAAGCCCAAGATTAGAAACCCAACATTTCATCATCATCTCTGATGTTTTAACCGATGAGGGCTGAGCTTCGTGAGCCGTTTCTCAACATAATCCTGCATTATCCTAATTGTTTCTGAAACGGGGCTCAGAATTCAGATCTACAGCCGGGATGTGAGGCTAAAATCACGTTTTATGAAGTTCTTCGGTTGCCTTCGATTCTTAAAAAGCACAGATCAAAATAAATATTAAAAATGGAGAAATTTAACAAAATGACTTTCTGGAGACGAGTTCGATGGTCAGACGAGACAAAAGTGGACAGTTTGGTCCAATGGGAACCATCGGATCAAAGAGCTAAAATAAGCAAAACCGCAGCTAAGAGCTAAAATAAACAAAACCGTAGCTACGAGCTAAAATAAGCAAAACTGTAGCTACGAGCTAAAATAAGCAAAACCGTAGCTAAAAGCTAAAATAAGCAAAACTAGCTAAGAGCTAAAATAAACAAAACCGTAGCTAAGAGCTAAAATAAACAAAACTGTAGCTATGAGCTAAAATAAGCAAAACCGTAGCTAAAAGCTAAAATAAGCAAAACTGTAGCTAAGAGCTAAAATAAACAAAACCGTAGCTAAGAGCTGAAATAAACAAAGCTGTAGCTACGAGCTAAAATAAGCAAAACCGCAGCTAAGAGCTAAAATAAGCAAAACCGCAGCTACGAGCTAAAATAAACAAAACTGTAGCTAAGAGCTAAAGTTAAATGTGAAGCAATTGGAGAGGTTCTAAACGAGTTTCTCTGAGGATTTTCTTGTAAATAAAGTTAAATATTTTGAAAAGTAGAAAAGCTTCAAACAGCTAAAGTCCCAGCAGCCGTCTCTTTTGACCTTAAAGCAGCAGAAAGTTTGCAGATTTTACAGCTAAAAAACATCCAGAAGCTGCGAATGCTGAACCTTCTCAGGACACGAAACTCGACAGTTCGATCCCCGATTATCTGAAAGTGAAGCTCAGAGCCTGAAGTTTACCAGGAACGGATCCAGGGGCGCTCCGGCTGAGAAACAGCTGAACGGCTGAGTACCTGGGTTTGTCCCGGATCCTCTCGGTGGACGAGTGGGACGACAGGTCCGAGTGCTGAACCCGTCTGTCATCCTGTGGGGAATAAGAGCGGTACGACTCGATCTCAGAGATATCTGCAAAACACGACAGACAAAATGAAAATCGTCTAGCTCGTCTGAAGACTCGGAAAGATGATTTTTATCCACAAACTGATCCCGTTTCTCCAAACACGAGAAGAAACGGGCGGGTTCGTGCTCCTCGGGTTCTACAGGAAGTCAGGAGAACCTGAACATAACGGGATGACATCACCTCGCTGCAGGCGAGGGAACACTTTCACACACGCAGACAAAACCAGGCAAAGTGGGTCACGGGTCTTTGGGCTGTTCCCCCCTCCCCCCTCCCTGCAACCAGACCCGACCAATCACAGCACGCCATCAGGTCATGTGACAAGAAAAACAGGTATAAAGAGTGAGCAACCGTGAGTTTGGAGGATGACTGTCAGGTGAAAGAATATTTAAATACGACTAAAAGGTGATGAGAGTAAAAGCTTTATTTAATGAGCGTAAAAACAGGTTACAGCAACAGTAATTATTGGCAACAAACGTTCACATGCAGTGGGTTTCTATGTGATGATGAGGATGGCGGTGATGACCACGACGAGCGCTCGCCACGCGTGCATTCACACCGGGAAGCTCCTGCCGCTTTTCGGCTTCGGGGATCTCTCACCATCGAGCTCCGAGTCGCTGTCGACCATCGGCGGGATCCGGATCAGGACCTGGCGCCGGTCCCTCTGCACCACCAGCTGCAGCCTACCGCGGGACTTCTCGATCAGCTTCCCGGCGTCGCTGAGGGACAGGTTCTCCGTCACCGTGCCGTTGATCTGAAAGACCCGTTTGGACCGACTCTCAACGTGGAAATGAAACGGAGACGTAAAAAACGGCGGCGGAGGGTTTGGGCGCCGTACCTTAAGGATGATGTCGCCTTCCTGCAGGTTGCCGTCGCGCCCGGCGAGCCCGGTGCTGGTCATCTCTTTGATGAAGAGCTGGCTGCCCAGACGAAGGCCGTACTCTGAGGGAAAAACAAACAAACGGATGTTTTCACCAACGTCTGAGCCACTGGAGTCAACCTAATTCAAGATGGCTGCCACAGCTAATCTCACTGAGACGACGGCAGGCTATGAAATAATGTGCGGGGCCAGGACTACGGTTCTGCACTTTTTAAAAATCACAAAATTCAACGTTCATTGAGGATTCTGGACGTTTCTGCCCTGATTTGTTTTTGATTCCGTCGGCGAGTCGAAAATGAGTCGCCGCTGCGTCTCCGGCGGACGCTCTGAGTCTATAAGCGGTTCCAGCGGCGCCTCACCTTCGTTGGGGTGGTGCTTCAGCAGCAGCACGTTCACAGGCTTCTCCAGCGGCTCCAGGTCCCGGGTGGGGCGCGGCAGAGGGATGGGCGCCGGAGGAGGCGACGGCGAGCGGTCCAGGCGGTCCCTGCTCCCGCTCCGCCTCGCCGGCTCGTCGAACCTCCTCGGGTCCTGATCCCGCCCCCACCCGGGGCTGTGGTCGCGGTCCAGCGTGCGCTCGCTGCGGTAGCGGCGG
>NC_051443.1:24679527-24691948 GCF_001649575.2 Kryptolebias marmoratus
CGCTCCGCCTCGCCGGCTCGTCGAACCTCCTCGGGTCCTGATCCCGCCCCCACCCGGGGCTGTGGTCGCGGTCCAGCGTGCGCTCGCTGCGGTAGCGGCGGTCCGGGCTGTGGCCGCGATCCAGGGCTCGCTCGCTGCGGTAGCGGCGGTCCGGGCTGTGGTCTTGGTAGCGTCGCTCCGGGCTGTAGTCGCGGTCGAGTCGGTTGTCGCTGCGGTAGCGGCGGTCGGGGCTGGGCTCCCGGTCCAGAGTGCGTCCTCTGCTGCCGTCTCTTTTGTAGTTCCGGTTGGGGTTCAGGTCCCTGTCGGCCATCCTGCCGCGGTCGTAGTCGCGGTCGTAACCGCCGCCTCGCTCTCTCTCCGGGCTGTAGTCCCGCGCCCCGACGCTGCGGCGGTCCGGGTCATAGTTGTAGTCATCGTTGTAGTCGTTGTTGAAGACTCTGTCATCGGGGGACGGCGGGCGGTTCATCAGGTTGACCGGAACCTTCCGGGGTCTTTTAACAATCTGAAAAACCAAGAAATCCAGAATCAGCTCCGTGCGTCGCCTTCCGGGTGACATTTACTCCCCAAACTGAAGCCGCACTCACAATTTTCGCCACTTTTCCGCACTTCCTGAGGGTCTGAACGGCGAAGGAGTGCTGGGCGCCCTCCATGGCGATGGCGTTCACCTGAACGACTCGATCCTTCTCACTGAAACAGACGAGTTCAAACTTCAGAGGCGTTTGTTCCGCAGCGCGGCGAGAAGTTTGAACGAATAAAAGAGAAAAAGGTACGAACAACAGGAGTCCATCGGCGGGGCCTCCCTGCAGGACGTCGGACACCACGATGGACGTCTCGCCCGTCTCCTCGTTCGGGTTGTCCCGCCCTCCAGAGACCGCGATGCCAAAACCCATTTTTGGATCCTGAGGGACAAAAAGACAAAAAAAAAAAAAAAAACTTAAAGAATCTGAAGACGATGCAATAAAGAGACGCTGTGGGAGGAGTAAAGCTGCTGCTGACGCCTCATTACAGTCTCCATGGTAACCACACACCTGTGTCTGTCACTCCCTGACTGCCCGGCTACTGAGAGGCAGACAGAAACGGACTGAAAAGTAAGCCTCAAACCGACAGTCGCCGTGAGCAGCAGGAGGAGAAGAGACGAGCCCGAAGGACGTTTCACCTCCTGTTTAAAGAGGACATTTTCAGCTAAAATATAACAGTCGGGGGGGAGAAAACTCCAAGTCCGACAGCAACGAGAGACACATCGACGGAAAGAGGACGAAAATACCGACGATTTGGGGTATAACTTGAGCTCGTACCAAGAGGAGCTCTGGGAGTAATTCAATTTTTCTGCGAGTTTAATTTAGACGTTTATTCATCATAAATGATCTTGATTTTTTCCTCTGTGAACAAAAATCTGCTTTCTGACGAAGTTAAGGAACCAAAATGGCGCCATTTTGTTCCTTGAGGCGCTCCGAGAGCTGCGGCAACTACTGGTCAGAAAGGTGAAGTGGGCGTGGTTAACGCGGCAATGTTGGGAGCGTGAGCGACGGTCGCTCCGGGCGGAGGCTGGCGTCGTTCTCCTTCCACGAACCGAAAGATCTCCGTCTCTGTAATCGTGTGAAAACGCAGATCAAGCAGATTTCTTTCCGTCGGCGCCGCGCTGCAGGGGGAGGGGCTTCCTGCGGGGGTTTCTCCCATCTCTGTTACGTCAGAGGGAGGAACTTCTCACGGAAAGTAAATCCAGCTTTATTTTAAATATGTCCGCCTTTCGTTTAAGGACATCCGTTGGCCGGATGGAGATCACCCGAGGGCCTCTTCTGGCCCTCGGACCATATGTTGTTTTAAAGGTTTTCGATCAGGAACTCGAACTAACGGTCCCAAACCTTAAACTCAGGACTCGATGTGATAAATTAAAGTCATCATGACGACTCTGTGCAGAAAAATTCTGCTTCTCAGACGGATTTATTTTATTTTATTTTGAAATCCCATTTTTGTTCCTCCATATTTACCTTTTAATGGCCGCGCTGGAACGCTAACTACTCCAGCTCCTCTTACAAACCGTGCAAAATGATTGTTTAATTGCAGCTGAAAAAAAAAAAAAAAAAAAGATAATTTAACGCTCTAATTCTGTCCGAGCTGCAGCGTTCTGACCTCTAAACGCCACGTGTGGACGCATGTTTACGATAAAACGGGTCGGTGAACGTGAGGCCGGAGGAGCCCGACAGCTGGCTGCAGGACGGCCGACGTGCAGAGGTCACCCGCCTGCAGCCGACGACCTTTCTGCTCCAAATCTGCTCCTCTGGCATCGGCGCGCCGCGGCACGGGACAACAAGCTCATCCGCCAGATTACCTAAGCTGCGGCGCTCACACGGGCGCGCACGTGTCCAGACCGCATGCCGGCGCCAGCGAGTCGGAGCGATTGTTTTCACCAAACCGAGTCTCGAACCGCAGCAGACGGCGTTACCGTGTCGCCCGCCAACCAATGGCGCGAGCTCTTGCCTTTAAATTTGTGCCTGTTAGCAAAATATCTCATCAATCGGGCGGATTTTAAAGAGACTTTCAGGAAGCGATCATCCGTAAACGACCAACTGTTGGATTTAATCTAATTCAAGATGGCCGCCAAAGCCAAAAACTGGTCAGTTTCACAGATGGAGCTAAAACGGGCCTTAAATTAATTTATTATTTGTTTTAAATTAAATAATTTTTGTTTTTGAGCCTGTTTTTATGTATTTTAACATTTTAGGTCCATCTGATTATTTTATAACAGCCGTAATTAGAATTTAACAGAATAATAAACAAAGTAAGTCATAATAAAAACAGATTTAAGTCAGCTTATGTCCACTGCTTTTTAAATAAATTTTATTTAAATATTTATTTTTAATATTTTAATTGATAATTCTCTTCTTTAAAAATTTGTCCAAGTTGTGTTTTTAAACACGTTTGTTTAAATTAAGCAACAGTTATAATTTAGGTAAAAGAAACTACGTTTCAGTCAGAAATCTAAAAATTTTTGTTGTTACATAAATTAATTTTACGATTTAAAATCAATTTTTTTTTATTTTATACAACCTGTCACAGATCATCTCTGACGAAAACATTTGTTATTTTAGATTTATTTTAAACACTTTGAAATCCAGTTTTGTTTTAAATGAACTCATCTGCGGCCCGAACCGAGCTCTGCCGCGGCCCGGATGTGGCCCTCGGACCGGCAGTTGAAAAGCCCCGTTTCAGATCTTTAATTTAAACGCTCCTTTTCCTTCAGTTTGAATGTTTTATCGTGCACCTTGTGCAATTACTTTCACATGTTTGCTTTAATTCTTTTTCCTGTTGTTTCTGTGCTCCGTTTTATTTTTTATTTTTTTTTAATTTATCTGCTTCAAGCGCCAAATAAATCATATTTATGCACCAAAACCTGCTTTCTGTGGACTCGACTCAAACAATTTTAAAGGTTGGACATAAATACAGACTGTTAAATGTAAAAAAAAAATAAATAAAATACATGAATGTTCAGTTTTTACCTGAAAAAGGAGCTAAAAGTTCGATTTATTATGAATTAAATTATGATTTTTTAGGCCGTATTTGTCTGAAGACGAGGAAAGATTTGATGGAGGACAGGAAATGACTCAAAGAGCCTCCAGGTGAGCCGATTTGTTGTTGTTTGTGAGTAAATAATGTAAACAAGCGTGGCTCACTCTGTGCAGGGTCACCGTGTACTGCTCCCACACCGTCTCCTCCATGACCGGGTTCTGTGGAGACAAAGACACAAAGATTAACGCCTCACAGATTAATAACGCATTACGTGACGCAACGACAAGTTCGCTCGCCTCCGCCAGCCGGCGTTACGCAACCAGGTGGACCCGAGCCGGACCCGATTTCAACAAACTTTAACCGAACAGACGAGACTCTGACTCCTTCCCATCTAAACTCCTTGCCAAACGAACAGCGACCCGGATCAGAACTTTTAATGAGAAACACAAACAGAACCGCCCAGGTCGGTCCGGTCCAGCCGGGTCCGGCCGGGTCCGATCAGACTCACGAGTCCCTGCAGGATGCGGATGGTCTTGACGGCGTGGGCCCATTTCCTGTGCAGGCTGAGGACGGTCTTCATGGTGGCAGCATCTAACCTCGTCTCTCCGCGCTCACCGCCGGCGCTGCTCTGACGGGCTGATGTGCGCCGCAGCCTCCTCCATGACCGCAGCTGCGCCGGCAGCAGCGGCAGCGGTGGTGGCGGCGGCGGTGGCGGCGGCTGCAGCTCTCCCCCTGCATCTGCCCGCCTAACTGCCTTTGACGTAAGAGGGATTCTGCTGGCCTACATTCGGCACAAATCCCACCGTCTGCACAGAGCACCGCCGCGCCGGCGCCGAGCGGGTTCCCCTCAAACTTTCAGAGCCGAGGAAACCGGAACGGGGAACGGAGCGCTAATTTTAGACGCTGCGGCGGCGGTTTGGGCTCGGGGGCGACCCGCCGTAACCCAGTTTCTACGATCTTTAGACCGACATCAGAACCAGACGGCAGGAAGCCCACAGGGCGGAATGAGAGCCGAGCAAGGAATGCATATCGCCCGCCCGTCAGCGCTCAGAGTACGTTAGGAATGACTCTCAGCTACCACCACGCCAGGTCAAACCCACTGGGTTACAACCATCTTTGTGTTGGCTGCGGCGGCCATCTTGAACCAGGGCGACCCCAAATATTTAAATCAGCTGTAGACGTTCATCCTGTGGTCGCTTCCTGAGAGTTTCGCTAAAATCAGTTCAGTGGTTCGAGAGATATTTTGCTAACAGGCAGAGTTATCTGCAAAGATTTTACGCCTCCATCAGCTGGAGCTCTCAGCTACTGCCCCAGTCTTTCAGCTAGCATTTAGCTGCCCTAGTCTTTCAGCTAGCATTTAGCTGCCCTAGTCTTTCAGCTAGCATTTAGCTGCCCTAGTCTTTCAGCTAGCATTTAGCTGCCCTAATCTTTTAGCTAGCATTTAGCTGCCTTTGGCATTAAAAATCCAGATAAATCTCATATTTCCGACGCAGGATTGTGAACTTAAACGCATCATCGTCATCGTTGCATCTCGAGGCGAAGAACTAAAACAAACAGACGACACGTCGCAACAACTTTACACAAAATAAATAAATAAAAATAAAGAAATGCATCAATTTTCCAACAATTCTGCTCGTTTTTAAAGAGGCGATTTAAGGTGAAACATTAAATCGAGCAGAAACTCGTCTGCAGCTCAGAGATTCTCCACATCGTGAAACAAAAACAGGAAACTGAGGAACACACTTAAAGAAAACAACCTTAACTGCATCTTAAGCTCCCGAATCACAAAAGTATAAAACAATTAAACAACTTTCACATCACCTACATGTCTGACATGTTCTGACAATACATTACAACCTTAAAAACATATTAAAAAAAATTTTTAAACTGAAATATGTAATAAAATTCAGGATTATCACTCAGATTACATCATTTTTACCTCAACAAAATGCAAACCTTTTCCATTTTAAACCTAAAAAACAGAATTTTTACAAAATCTAACCCTCCTCCCTTTATCCTGGGGTTAAATAAATTACTTTATGGTTATTTAATTTAAATTAAAACCAATTTAAACTCATATTTTAGCTAGAAGCAGATAAAAGTTGTGCAAGTCTGCCCTCTACTGGACACACGCCTGTAGTACATCTCATAAGTTTAAAAGTTTAAAAAAAGTATATTATTAAATAAATAAACTAATAAAATCGAAACTATAGCCTTTGTTTAAACAGAGGACACAATTTGAGACTAACTGTTCTCAATAAAAAGTGATTTATGGGTAAATATATAAGGAAAAATGACTTTTTAGGCACTAAAAGTCAGAAAATTTAGCTTAATAAGGGTGTAATAAATAAACAAAACGGACTATTTTTATAAAAGGGGTTAAAATTAATTTAAAAGACCATATTTTTCCTATTTTAAGGTGTTTTATTACAAATAAATTCGTGATAAATCAGGTGGGTGGGGGTGGCAGCAGGTGCAACAGGCGCCACGGAAATCTCCACAAATTCTGCCCTAAAATGTTAAAAACATAAAAATCATTTCAGCCCACAGGAAACACACCGAACCTCCAGGTGTGCCCCGTCGTCCCGAACCGGTTCGCCGGTACTTACGGTTAAGAACCGGGTCGGATATCTGCTCAGGGACAGCAGGCCCCCTCCGTTCACGGGCATCACGCACTTTGAACCGTCCCGGACTGGTACCGGGCTCCAGGGCGGACCGGGACCGGTTCCGACGCGTCCGTTAAAGCTCGAACGGGAGGGTAATTAGTCCGGAGTTTAGAAAATAAAAATAAAAACACTAACCCCGAGGTCCCGGGTTCACTTTTAAAGCCGAGTTCTGCTCCTTAAAAAACACATCCGGGGGGGAAAAGTAGCGCCGCGAGCTCCTAGCTTCTTCCAGACTGTACCAAACCGCAAACAAACGGTGGGGGGAGGGGCAGTTACAGGACCCGCGAAAAATATAAACCTTAAAACAGCACCGCTTTATAATCTAATCCGAAACTAATCTATTATAACACTGACTCCATTTATACCGTTTACAGTAAAGTAAATAACAAAGTAGAAATATTTACAAAGCCTGGTTAGAATTCAGCACCCCCGGGCGAAATGGACCCGTCCAGAATTCCCATTGATTTTTTGGAGCTGCCCGCTGAGAGGCTCATCCCGAACAAAAACACGACTCGGAAAAACAACCACCACGCTTTTTAAAAATGTTGTTAAAGCATTTTAAGTATATATGTCACGGCCGAAATAAAAGTTTTAAAAGGATAAACAGGAATAGAAGCTTTAAAAAGTAATTATCCAGAAGATCAGCCCGTCCAGAAACGTAATCTATATAAATTTCACACAAATCCATGAAAAGTTTCATTATTGGATGTTTTTAACCACATATTACAGATTTTAACTATTTATAAACAACACACATGTGTAAGGTGTTTATAAAATAAACAGACCAGCTTGTAGACTGATTTACACATGATAAACATGTTCCTGTTTGTTATATTTTCGTATATTTTTATATTTATCTGCTTCCAGACTTTGAGCTTTGAGCCGTCCTTTAAAACATTCGGCTCATTCTGCTGACTTCAGGTTCTTAAATCTTAAATACTTTTTAAAATATTTAATTTTATTTAACTATACTTAAACTATACAATAAATGATTTGCAATTCCGTCTAAAACATTCGTTTTTGCAGACTAGCTCCATTTTTGGCTTCCATTACTTTTAGCTCCTAGTGACCGTTCGGCTCCTTTTAGCTCCTAGTGACCGTTCTGCTACTTGTAGCTGATAGCGACCGTTCTGCTCGTTTTAGCGCCTAGTGACTGTTCTGCTACTTGTAGCTTATAACGACCGTTCGGCTCCTTTTAGCTCCTAGCGACTGTTCTGCTCCTTTTAGCTCCTAGCGACCGTTCGGCTCCTTTTAGCTCCTAGCGACCATTCTGCTTCCTTTTAGCTCCTAGCGACCGTTTGTCTCCTTTTAGCTCCTAGCAACCATTGGCTACTTGTAGCTTTTAGCAAACATTCGGCTCCTTTTAGCTCCTAGCGACCGTTTTGCTCCTTGTAGCTTGTAGAACTATCATCTTCCTGTTTGCGTTACAGAAACAATGTTAAAGTTGTTCACTTATAAAAACAGCTAAAATGCTGAAAGTAGGAAAGTCTGTTCCGGCTGATGTTGAAGATTTAAAAACCCTCCAACCCGGCAGGAGCTTCGTTGTCTCCTGAACACTTTCAGCTCCTCCGCAGCCGAGCTGAGTGACTAATATCCAGTTACAGTAAGAATGGGGTAAAATCAGCACATTCCAGACCAAACAATCACCATCGGGCCTTAAAACGGGCCACCCGGCATTCCTGACCTGAATCATGTGTGAGACCGAGTCACCGGAACAATGAAGCTTTCAGGAAGTCCCCGGGGTTAATCATCGCCGCGGTGGAAGGAGGGGTCGCCGCCGCGCCGAAAGGAGGAGAGAAGCCCGAGAAACGCAGAGTCACCGCTGAGGTTTTAGATTAACAACTTTATGTTCGGATCGTCCACCGAGCCGTCACTCCAAACCCACAACCATCCTGCCCCACGGGCGATCAACCACAGCAGCAGGGCGTCCACCTGGATGTGTACTCGGTCCTGCTGCTGAGTCAGCGTTCACAGGTTTTCTGTTTTTTCCTAAACTCTTTCTGCAGACTTTCTGCTATTTTAGCCGTTCGTACATCAAAACGTTCGGCTCATTCATACTTTTCAAAATATTTATCTTTTTTTTTTTAAATATTTCCCCCCCAATTTTCCCCCATAAAAATACATATCTCTTCAGGTCCTTCAGACATCGTTCTTTGAAATCTGCTTCAGAAAACTGACACTAAATTAAGCTACTTTTACTTTGTAGCTAGCCTTTTAGCTACCATTGTACTACTTTATGCTACTCTAGCTGTTGCGTAGTATTCTGCTACTTTAACCTAGCCTTTTGCTACCTTTGGCTTTTAGCTAGCCTTTTGCTACCTTTGGATTTTTAGCTAGTTTTATGCCACCTTTGGATTAAAGCTAGCCTTTTGCTACCTTTGACTTTTGGCTAGCCTTTTGCTATCTTTGGCTTTTGGCTAGCCTTTTGCTACCTTTGGTTTTTGGCTAGCCTTTTGCTACCTTTGGATTTAAGCTAACCTTTTGCTACGTTTGGATTTAAGCTAACCTTTTGCTACGTTTGGATTTAAGCTATCCTTTTGCTACCTTTGGCTAGCCTTTTGCTACCTTTGGCTTTAAGCTAGCCTTTTGCTACCTTTGGCTTTAAGCTAACCTTTTGCTACCTTTGGCTTTTAGCAGGCACTTTACTACTCTTGGTCTAAGTTCTTCTACTTTTAGCTACCATTATACTACTTGTAGCTGTAAGCTAGGCTGCTTTTAATTTCTAACTAGCCTTTTGCTTTCATTAGCTACACTTTTGCTAATTTTTAAGTGTTACCTAAAGGTCTGCTTCTTTTAGCTTTGACAGCTCTGTTTCGGCTTTCATTCAGCTCTCAGATTCTGAATTTTTATGTTTGAAACTGATTCTTGTTGCCTCAATAAAATCAGATAAATCTCATGTTTCCGGTGCAGGATTGTGTACCTAAACGCATCACCTGTGCTGTCAGTCACTAAACGAATCAGAACTTAAAGGGTTAAAAGTTTCAGCATCTATCGGCTGTTTTGGTCCCATTATTCCTCTTGAGTAACAGATTTAAACTGTTTACTCCAGCTGATTAATCTGAAGCATTCAGACCCGGTTCAGGTCACAGAAAACCTGCTGACGTTGCGTTTGCCGCCGCCGGATCCCTCAGGACCCGTCAGAACCGGGTTCTACAGGAACGTGCAGAGACTGATGGTCACTGATCGCAATCACATTAACGCCACTACCCCCCGCCTCAAGCAGCAGCTCTCTCATCTTCAGCTAATTTCATTAATCTGAGAAAATATTTTACTTACACTCATGTTTTCAGGACTGCTAGCTTAGCCGTTAGCTTTAGCTCGGTCCTCACTCTTCCTGCCTCAGATACATTTCTCCTGATCAGCTGTTCCTTTCCCTTGTTTAAAGGGATAGTTTTTTTTAAAGCAGGGTTGTGTGGAGTAGCTCTGAGCAGAAAGTATCTTACCGGCAGTAGACAGCTGTCAGAGTGACTTCTGTTTGAAGAATCGGGGAGAAATTCGAGCTAACAGCTACTCACTGTAAATCTAAAGGCAACGTTTAGATGAGATGTTACTCCTGGGGACTAGTTGACAAATGAATTGGGAGAAAAATATGCAAGTTTTTTATTTGAAATGTCATGATTGCAGAAACTAGCAGTGAAGTTTGTGCTAAAAATTGCAAACATCGACAACAACAGCTCTAAAATGAAGAGTTCAAGACAGGATCCAGGCGCTGGTGGCAACTTTACTTTTTTTTATCTTTATTATCTTAATATTTTAAGATGTTTGGAAACAGGGTGAGGCTGTGCGACTCTGGAGGCAATTTGAAAACTTTTGTAAACATTTTAAAGAGTCCTTTGCGAATGACATTTACAATTTGTTGCCAACAGTCACAGAACAGAGATACCACCTTAGCAGCTACCTAAAGAAAAGCTAACAGCTACATAATGTTAAGCAAACAGCTACATAAGTGTTAGGCCAACAGCTACATAAGTGCTATGCTAACAGCTACATAAGTGTTATGCTAACAGCTACATAAACTAAAGCTAACAGCTACATAGAGATAAGCTAACAGGTACATAAGTGTTAAGCTAACATCTATTTTATCCATTTTAGCTTTGATTTTGCTAATATTAGCTTTTAGAAATCGTTTTGGTCTACTAAGCTTTTAGCTAGTGTTTTGCTAAATGCAATTTTACCTTTTTTTCTTATTTTTTCCTGTTAGCAAAGATTTCATTAATTCTAGCTTCTCTTTTCCTTATTTAAACTTCATCAGTTCAGTAAAGTCGGTCAGATTTTCTCTGCGTCTGCAGCTCCTGGTTTGGGTTCAGACGTGTGAAACCCGTGAGTCCCGGTGGATCAGCGAGCGAAGTTCACACGCAACAAAAAACTGAAGTGACGAGTCGTAAAAACGACAAACAAGCCGTTCGCTTGAAACGCCAGGAAGGGTTCGAGTTTCAGTCAGTTCCGTCTCCTCCTCGAGAATTTCTCACCCATTCTTCAAATTGAGATCGCCCTGACTGCAGTTCGGACACCAACCGCAGAAATGAGCCGCGGAAAACGCCGCCCACTTGATGCTCAGCAGGCGGAAGGCTGACCCAGATGTTTAATTTTAGAACGTTCGCCCATTCCCCTCCCCTCCGAGAGACACGGGCATCAATATTTAACGCCGCCGAGGCGCCGTCATACCATCATGATGGCCGAGAAGCTCCTTGACGAGAGGCGGCGAATGTACAAGTACTGGGTTTCCCTGGACCAGCAGAACTTGCGGCCGGACTTGAGCAGGTCGGTACTGGTCTGGTCGGCGCAAACCTGGTCCCTGTGCACAGAAGGAAAGCACACCATGATCCTCACGGACGGCTGGTTCTACAGAAAGCGTGGGGCGAAACGCCGATGAGTCATTTCACCGAAGCCGTGTGACTTCTTGTGTCGGGGTTTGAGTCACAGGATTTCTGAAGCCGACTCGAACCTTTTCCTCAATATGTGACCCGTGCTGCAAAACGAGTCGGAATGGGCTCAGGCTGTAGAACAAAAACAACGCCAAAACACGGATCTTTCCCGTAATTCAGATTTGCGTAAAAACGATCCCGGCAACAATCCTCCAGATCCACCTTTAGGTTGAAGGTTTTACATCATCAGGAATAAGCCTTTTATTTTCCCCTGCCAGGAAATCCCTTCGTATAATTGGTTAGATCATTTTAGATCAACAAAAAACCTCTCGTGAATTAAACCAGCTCGTTCCCAGGTGATAAAAATCACCAAATTTCAACAAACTACGAGTCATTTTCAAGCTTGTGAGACGAAGAATTTTAAAATAAAATAAAATAAAATAAAAACTCGTTATTGAAGAATCGCGGCTCATTTCGCAGCTCAGGTCGCATCGAGTCTGGCAACCCGCGAGACCAGATTAACGAGAAATCACAACAAAAAAAAAAGACAAAAAAAACTTAAAATTTAATCATCTAAAAAGAGATTAAGTTTTGAAATCTGCCTGATTCAAGATGGCCGCCCCAGCAAACCCGGCAGCGGCTCAACTCGGCCGTTTTTACAGATTCTGAGCCGAAACTCCAACAGATTTTTTTCGCTGTTAGTGACGCTAACTTCGCCGCGCGCGTTAATGAAGAGAAACTTGATTTTAACGATTTAAATCTGGTTTTAAAACTTGTTTTTTTTTTTTTGTTTGTTTTAATGCTCGAGCAGAAGATCATGAGCTCCGCCGTTCCGGTTTTATTCGCCGTTTCGTTGCTTTGACTGCGTTTTCCGCCCAGCCGAGGCTGCAGAAACGAATAAAAACGATTAAGACTCTGTTATGAGATTAACTGACGGCTGAAAATCATTTTGACGGATTGATTATTTCAGATTTCTCGAGAGGAGCTTTGATAATTAAGGAACACCTGTTTGGTGACGTCATCAGCATCACGTCGTGAGAAAAACAAATCCAGAACATTTTATAGCAGTCAAACTTCTGCAGAGACTTTAAACTCATTTCTTAACAGAAATTAGTGCTGGGCGATATAACGATGCATATCGTGGGACGATAGAAAAGTGTCCATCGTGATATATTTTCTTCTGTCGTTTCTATCATAATTGTATCAATGATTCATGTAAATATTTCATAACGTAGGCAACGACGAATGTATTAGTGTTGTCACTTTGCATACATTCAGTTTATATAAGTGATAAATAATAAGAAAAAAATAACTATTTTGCGAAGAACCTCCGTTTTGCGACATGCTTTACGGCAGCGGCTTTCTGTGCGGCGCCGTGTTTTC
>NC_051443.1:24692964-24695090 GCF_001649575.2 Kryptolebias marmoratus
TGTATTTGCGATCTCGTTCTTTCGGTCACTACCCAAAGCTCGTGACCATAGATGAGGGTAGGAACGTAGATCGACCGGTAAATCGAGAGCTTCGCTTTTTGGCTCAGCTCTCTCTTCACCACGACAGATCGGTACATCGCCCGCTTCACTGCAGACGCTGCACCAATCCGCCTGTCGATCTCCTGCTCCATTTTTCCCTCATTCGTGAACAAGACCCCGAGATACTTAAACTCCTCCACTTGGGGCAGGACATCCTCCCTGACCCGGAGAAGAAAACTAACGGAAATTAAAACATTTTAAAACTTAACAGATTTTTAAAGCGACTCTTTAGCTCAACTTGGTTTATTTTAGGAAATGTTAGAGCTACAAAAAGGTTTCTTAGAAATAAACGGGCCTCCTGGAGCTGATCGCTCCCAACATGTGGAAACACGTTCGTCCTGCTTCCTCCCGGCGGCGCCGCCACCTCGACGTGTGCGAGCACGAGGAGCGGCTGAGAGTCCGACAGGTTCCCGCAGAGCTTCGTTCCCGCCGCGACCTCGAAGGTTTATCCCCCTGTGCTCAGGGTACGCATCAGGGACGACTCTCAGCTACCGCCACGCTGAATTCCCGAGGCCGATAAGCTGTCAGCCATCTTGAACGGGGCTGAGAGCTTCATTAAAACGCAGATATTTCGCTAACAGACTCTCACCTGACCTGACGGGACGATTCGTGTTTTCACGACGCGTCAGGTGAGTCACCGTTGTCGTCTGTGGTTTCGTTCCAGCAGCTTTCAGGGCGGAAAACAAACAGCGAGCTTCGATACGAAACAGGAAGTTGGTAATTCCCGCCCAAAAAACACGTCGAGAAACAAACTCTGGAAACTTTTCCTCCTAAACCAACATTAATAACTCGTTAACTTGAGTTTGTAACTAATAAAACTGATTTATGTCACTAATATTAAAGTTTTCGGGTCGTTTTCTTTAAAACAAATTAAATTTTTCCAACATTTATCGGATCTTAAGATGAACTTGTTTGAAATCTGGTGAATTAAAGGTTCGAAACGAAGCAAAAAAAATAAAAATCTGATCTCAGTTCTTACCCTTAAATTTACGACTTTAATCATTTAAAACGTTAATTGTCTTTTCTGCCAAACGAGCAGCACACAGCGTTTTTATTTCCTCGTGAATCTGAAACTTAAACCTTTTTCAGCTCTTTATTATTATTTAAAAACAGCTACATAATGTTTTTTTTATTTTAAATAGAAATGCTTCGAATTTATTCAAAGAAAAAGTTTGTACCTTCAAAATAAAATCAAACCGATTAAAACAAAAACGTGGATTAAATTAAAGACTTTTAGGTTGAAAAATGAAAGGTTAAAGGTCACAGAAAGCGTCGGCCCTCTCGGGGTTCGGGCTCAGCTACTACCACGCCGTAAAAACGACCGGGCTGCGGCCATTTTGAAGTTTTTACGAGTTTTAGTTGACCGTCTGGCGATCGGCTCCTGAGAACCTCGTTAAGGAACGGTGATATTTTGCTAACAGGCTGAAGCTTGACGAGTCGGAACCTCGACGCTCCACCCGCCCGGGCGCCGACAGGAAGCGCACTCACCCCTGCGGTCTCCACAGCTTCCTGCCGGGCGGCAGCAGCTCCCGCTTGTTGAGGGGCACCACCCCCATCGCCGCCTGCATGATGGTGATGAACTTCTTGAACTTCATCTTCTACCGCCGCTCCACCTCTCTCCCCCTTTTTTTTTTTTTATTCAGCGGCGCCGTTCGGAGCTCATCGCCATGACGACGCCTCCATCAGGACCGGGAGAGGCTGAGTTCGGCGTCCCTCTGAGCGATCAGTGCTTCGGCTTCTCCATGGCAACGAGCCGCGGACTCCACCGCGACGAGACCCGAGCGCGGCTCCGACGGATGCCCTTTTGATTGGCGGGGAGGACGGGACGACCACGCCGCCGCTGCTGCTGGGGGGGCGGCGCGTCACCCTTACATAATTCCGGAGCCTCTCTGGGCATTACGCTAATGAAAGCGTAGCTGCTGCCACCGCCGCCGCCGCCGTCAGAGCTGCAGCTGCTCGTCTAATTGTGGCACTAAGCCCCGACAGATCACGCACGCTCCACGCTCCCCGCCCCCCGCCCCCCGCTC
>NC_051443.1:24695176-24705042 GCF_001649575.2 Kryptolebias marmoratus
GGGCTTAGTGCTCGCCACTTGCAGAGCGACCCCCACGGATAACCCCCGTTTAACGAGGAATGCACGTCGCCCGCCAGCTCCCACGCCGAACCCCACGCCGATATCTGCAGCCACGTTGAGCTGGCTGCGGCGGCCATCTTGAACTGAATCGACACCAAACGTTAATGAGTTTCAGGCGAACGTCCATCAATCAGCGCCTGAGAAATTCGGCGAAATCCGTCCGCTGGTTCACGAGATATTTCGCTAACAGACCAACAAGTAGTGGGATGACTCTCAGCTACTACCACAGCAAATATTAGCTCTAGATCTAGATCTGTGGCTGTGGCGGCCATATTGACTCCAAAAGTGTTTGTTTTTTAGTTGGAGGCCTGCGTCCATCAACGTCTCAAGGTGGTTCAGGAGATATTTTGCTAACAGCAAAGATTTAAAACCCCGCCTGATGAGCGGGAGCAGAAATGGCCCATGTGTTTTTTGTTTTTTTTTATTTGAAAGGTTTTTCAGAACGTCAGGATTCAAATTTAAAGATCAACAGATTCCTGCTGACGGCACTGAAGCATGATGGGAGTCGTAGTTTCATTTTACTCCTCGGCAAAATAAAAAAAACTTCAAGGAGGAGAAAACTTAATAGATTTCAGGAGAATTTAAGACTTCAGGAAGCTGCAGAAACAGCTTCTGACTGATTTATTTCACCACAAACAGACTGAAGAGAAATTAAATGACTTTTAATATTAATTTCTTCCCAAAACAGAACTCAGAAATCCCCGATCCGGACTTCAGACGGAAGAGTTTGTTCTCGAAACGTGAATAAAACAAAAAGATTTCCTCCGGATTCAACGCAGCAACGAACCGAAAGTCGGCAGATTTAATCGTCCAAACGGGTCAAACTTCCTGTAAACCGACGCGGCGAAGCGTCGTCGGTTTCTGATTTGTTTCTGGCCTTGAACGCCTCGCAGAAACAAATCTTTGCAACAAGTTTCTCCCTCCCGGCTGCATTCCTGCAGCTCAGATTAAAACCCAGCATCTTGTCGGGTCCAGAGAGGTTTTCTAATAAAAAAAAACGATGTTTAATCTTTGTGGCGTCCTGATGAGACGCCAGCTAATGCAGCGGCGAGCAGGATTTAGATCCGAGCAGCTTGTGGGTCTGGATTACGGCTCTGGATGGTCAGAAAAAAAAAAAAAAACAACTCATGGAGGCTGAAAAGGCCAGCAGCTCAGCGGGGAGGGCAACAAAAACACAAAAAAACCCACAAAAAACAAACATTAAAACCCAGAGAAGCACGGGTCGAGATTCAGAGAATTTGACCAAACTGGGAAAAATTCACACATCGGGACGAGATTTGCAGGTTTTATCGTAATCCTGCAGTTTACACTAATCTCCCGTCGAGCAGGAAGGCGTGAAAACGGCGTTGGAGACGCCGACAGGAAGTCCCCGAACCAGAATTTATTCCCAACTTTTCGTCCAGATCTGCTCTTCAGTTTTTACCTGATCAGACCAACAAACACAACCGGTAACTAAAGGGTCACATGTAGGCGCGGAGACGAGGTTTTAACCAAGGGGTCACCTGTGACCTTTGACCCCCATGAGCCTTGAAATCAGTGGTGATCACCCTTGACCCATGAGGTGTAAAGTTGTGGAGTTTAACATCCCTTTGATCGGATCGGCACCGAACTCTAACCCCTTGTTCCTTCACCATCTCAACTCAAAAGTCCCGATTGTTTCAGGTCCGTGAACGCACCGCGGGTAACAGCGAGAAAAAAAAAAAAAAAAGACTCAAAGTCAGACGCTCGACGAGACCGAACCGTCACAAGATTCGGAAACCGTCTCATCCCGTCTCGTGACTTCGGTAAGATCAGAGCGAACAGTCGAGTTCTTGATCGGGTTTTTAAATTCAGGACCCGTCCTACAGTCTGAGGAGCGAGGCCGATCAGTTGAGTTTGTGGCAAAAGCTGCATTCTTGGCCGCGCACATTATCTCGTTAGCCATCTGCGCCCGCGTCAAACCCCCGCCTCTCCAGCCGCCCATGACGGGTTGGAGACCCCCCTCCTGCGACCGGTCCAGGAGAAAATAAGAGGCGCAAATTTCAAGCAACAAGACTGCAAAGGTTTCGAGACATTTTGGAGACTCCGGCGTTAGTTACTCCTAACAGGAAATAACCATCAGCTTCCTGCTGGAAGTGCTCCGGGGTGCGCTACGGGTGCTACAGCTAGCTACTGTTGCCACTGCCTGTGCTCGCAAATAACTTTTAATCAATAAAAAGGTTCATTAAAGCAGTTTTTGTTCGGCTCAAACCTGCCGTTTGCTCGTTAACCAGGTCAGAAACGAACCGTTTCTCCGAACCAAGGTCGTCCAAAGAGCCATCTGCAACAGGTAAGATATTAACTGCTAAAGTTAATATCTTAAAAGTTAAAGAATGGTCGGTAATATGTGATAAAAAGCAACATTTTATTCACACAACCATTGAATTCTTTTAAAATCTTTTAAGTTTTCATTCTCCCCTTCAGAGAAACTCAAGTATGACAACAGAAAAAAAGTCAATTTATTGAAATTTGATGAGCAGATTGTTTAATTTTCAAACATCAGCTGAAAATCCTGAGAATTCGGTTTTAATTTCCCCCTGAAAGCTGCTTCAACACGTCTCAGGCCGTTAATTATCGAAGACGTCGGCGCGGCCTGCAGCTAATTCCTCCGCCGCCGCTGCTTCGACGTGTTTTCATTTTTTAATGAACTCTCGGGCTGGCTCCGTTTTCTTCTTCGGCTGGTTGAGCAAACGTAGCCGCGGTCGGCTCGCTCCTAATGCGTTTACATAAGCGCCCGGTTTCCACCGGCGCCGGGGGTCGTTTCCACGCGCGGCGTTCCCGTTACGCAACGCGTGTGCGAGCCAGATGGAGGGGACACATGCCGAGCGTGCGAACCGGAGCGGTGGGAAGCCGGCGTGCACATGGGCGGCACAGGTGGGACCCGGGCTCCAAAATGAAAGAAAAACAAAGAATTGATTTTTCAGTCCGTTCAGGATCAGCTCTCCCTGCAGGGAAACGTGAAAGTTGAGGATTAAAGCGTCACTGAAGGTGAATTATTCATCCGAGGACAAATCACGTTATCGCTCCTGGCCGTTTCTTTGTTACAGAGAGCGGCGCGCGCCGCCGAGATTAAACTTTCAACAAGACGCCGTTCAGTTTGAGCCTCGGTTTTTTATTCCAAAACCCAGAAACAACAACGGTTTTCAGCGTGACGGGACACCGTTTGATCGTTCAGCTCAGAATCCAAAGTGGAGTCGGTATTTGTGAGAAAACGATGGGAAAATGATTATTTCTACAGAGGAAGCTGCTCCAGGGCTCACAGGCAGCTTGATTTGTTTATTTATTTCCCCTTTTGTTCCAAAAATCACATTTACTGACTTCAATATGTGACATGGAAGCAGCCTGATGAGGGGTACGAAACGGGCCGAGGCGGGGTACAAAACGGGCCGAGGAGGGGTACGAAACGGGCCGAGGAGGGGTACGAAACGGGCCGAGGAGGGGTACGAAACGGGCCGAGGAGGGGTACAAAGCGGGCCGAGGAGGGGTACAAAGCGGGCCGAGGAGGGGTACAAAGCGGCCGAGGCGGGCCGAGGAGGGGTACAAAGCGGGCCGAGGCGGGGTACAAAGTGGGCCGAGGCGGGGAACAAAGCGGGCCGAGGCGGGGTACAAAGCGGGCCAAGGAGGGGTACAAAGCGGGCCGAGGAGGGGTACTACTCAAATTGTCCGTCAGGTCTGTAGTCCAAAAACCAGAAACACATCTTTTAACCCTTTTTTGTGCAAATATACCCCATAAAGTGGCCGCCATGTTTGTAGTCCAAACCTTTTTGCCCTACGTTGTCCAGATACACCTCATTACTTTAATCACCGTGTTTGTAGTCCAAAACCTAGAAACTGAGATTTCTTTTTAGCCTTTTTTTTTATCCTAACAAACCTTACAAACTGGCCGCCATGTTTGTAGTCCAAAACCCAGAAACTAAGCCATAAAAACAAAATCTGCATCAATACTTACTTGGAGTATTTCAAAGTATTTTGTGTAGTTAAATTAAACACATGAAATGTAATGTAAAGTGTAAAATATGTTTATTCAATGTTATATAAATAATCTTTATAAAATTGGACCGAGTTCACACCCAAGTCAGCTCGACTTCAACAGAAACTCTGAGGCCTGAAGACAAAAACACGGAAAATAAATAAAATTAAAGCTTTAAACCAGAAACTAAAGCGACATTCTGCTGCTTTGAATGGAAAACAGGTGTTTTTAGTTCGGAAAGCCTGGAAATAAAAGGTTAGATGAGCGTGAAGGCGGAAAAAAGACGACGTTCCTGCGAACAGAACATGGCGGACTCACCTGGTGAAACTCCGACAGGTTCCGGGTTTTTAATCCACCTGCAGCAGGTTCGTCCCGAAACCCGAAGCTGGACGGGACACAGACGGACAACTGGGGGGAGTTCAGCCCGGGAAACAACCCGCAAACGTCGCGGCGCGGTCCATATAATGTTATTTCCTTGTTCTGGCAGGTATGTGGGCGGGGCTTGGGGCCCCTCAGGTGTGCTGTGCGCGCGCGGAGGAATCTGTTGAGGTGCGGTTCGGTATCACAGGTCTGACTCTGAGTCACTTCTGTTCAAACAGTCTGACTCAGGTGGGGGTCAAAAATAAGATCAGGTGTTTGTGGCCGAAACTTCCGTCCGATGATGGAATCAAAGCGAACAAACTTACTTTATATTCAGTTTAAAGGTGTTTAAATTTAAAATAAACACCGAAAACAACCCAGTTTGTAATATTTGGTCAAACCAACATGGTTCCTTGGGTCATTTTGACCCAGAGAGCAGCAGGAGGCTTTTATTTTGTAATTTACTTACTTTTATGTAGACAGGTAATCTCACTGAGATGGGTAGTTAACCCGGCAGCTCAGTTATCAAAACTACCCAGAAGCTTTTATTGTGAAAGATAAAAATTTACAACCAATTAATCAACAAAATAAACAGACATGTTTTTATCACAGGCTTAGTTTAAAGGGATATTCCCACAATTTAGACGTGGAGTTTGTATTTTTTATGGAGCATCAATAATATCATGTAGGGCCTCCATCCATCCATCCACCCATCCATCCATCCATCCATCCATCCATCCATCCATCCATCCATCCACCCAACCAACCAACCATCCAACCATCCATCCATCCATCCAACCAACCAACCATCCATCCATCCATCCATCCATCCATCCATCTTCTACCTTGAGGCAGCAGGTCCAGGACGCAAACCCAGACTTCCCTCTCCAGCTCCTCCTGGAGGATCCCAAGGTGTTCCTGGACCAGAGAGGATCCAGAATCCCTCCCGAGAGTTCTGGGTCTGCTCTGACGTCTCTTCCCAGAGGGACATGCCAGAAAAAACCTCCAAAGGGAGGCGTCCAGGAGGCGTTGTAATCAGATGAAACACCTCAGTTGACTCCTTTTGACTCTTTCCGCCTCCTCACCTCCTAAGGTCCTAAAGCTGCCTTACGGAGGAAGCTCCTTCCATCTGCTCAGATCCAGGATCTCAGTCCTGATCCGGTCCGATTCTCGATACATCCAAAGGAAATCTGTTTAAACATACAACCTTCTTGTTTTCCTGCATTTGGACTAATACAATTTTTCCTTCTGGGACAATAAAAGTAGACGTGCCGGTAAAACGAGTCACGAGTCAATATTCAGTTTTATTTTTCAGATTCTCCGTCACAGAAGCTTCAAAACGATCCGCAGTTGTTTGAAATCTGGTGATTTATCTCCTGACAACCAGCAGGTTTTGTTTAAAGATTGGATCTTGAAGACGTAACTGTTAGAAAACTTTAATTTAAAGTTTTAAACGTCTTTATGGATTAATTTTTACCCCAAAATCAGTATTTTACCTTTATCCTTTTAACAAAAACATCTGTATTTTAGTCCTTCTGAAATGATTCTTTATTCTTTTTCACATTTAGTTTTATTTGAGCTCATACATGCATGTAAAAGCTAAATAAAAGTGCCAGTAAAAACATAAATTATGCATCAATATTCACATCTGTTCAATGGGATCGGGGATGTATGAGAGCCATTTATTCTGTTCGGTTTCATTTATTTGAAGACAAACTCATTAACTCAACAATCTATTTGTTTAATTTGGTTTTTCCATCTAAAACAAGCCTTTCAAACAGTGATTTTAACTCATTAAGTCCACTTTAAACAGAGGTTTTGCAGGATCTGAAGACCTGATGTTCTCAGACGTCTGTTTGGACAAACAGGCTGATTGCGGGCCTCGGGAGATCCAGGACTCCAGCCACTCCTCATTCCTTTGAAGGGGGGGGGGTTGGAGATCGAGGAAAAGATATGAAGGAGAACATGTTTGGGAATTGACTCAGACAGGAAGGTGAACTGGGACAGGAACAGGAAGGACCGGGGCCTCCTCCTTTTCCTGAAGATGGTTTACGAGCTCAGATCGAGCCGTTTGGACGCTTCAGGATCACAAAAAACTGGATTCAGAAGTCCTGGGAGGACAAAAAAAAACATCTTTATCAGATCTCCTCCAAACTGCTCGGAGATGTTCCCTTTAATGCTTTATTTGAATGACTTTTTCCTTAATTCCTGTCAGCTCCAGCAGCAGTTTCAGAGTAATTTGCCTGCTGGGATTGATTGAAAACAACAGCCTTTGTCCCGAGATAAACAACGAGTGTTCGCCGCCTACAATACGCATCCGAGGCACAAAAGCAACCGGAGAAACCGGTTCAACCCGTTCAGGATGTGACCCTCTGCCTTTCCCTTCTCAGACCAAATTATTACTGTGGTTCAGAAGAAAAGCTCTAAATACTCCATAATTACTCACCTTTAGAGCGAAATTGAACCCAGAGGAGATGAATAGTTTAACTCCCTGCTGTTATTAATCACTTTTAACATCAATCTATAGTGAATAAAAATCATAATAGTCCATTTTTACTAAAGTGTCTGGGGACGTTTATGTATTATTTATGAAAAAAGTTATGGTTTGCTTCATTTATACAAGCATTACAGACTTGACAAAACAAGACACAACAAAGTACATTAAATATTAATTTATTTTTCATTTATTTAGGCATATAAATTACACAAAGTACATTTTTTAAGCTTTAAGACATACCGACAGACTAAAATAGACATTTATGCATATCTCCAAAAATAGCTTTTTACAAACACTGATTTTAATCAATTATTGTAAAGATAAAATCTTCATTTCACCTGCTGCCACAGAAGGCGGGCGATCATGTAATAGCCTGTGTTTGTCTGTTAGTAAAATATCTCATGAACAAGTTAACAAATTCTTATTAAACCCTCAGAAAGTGATCACTGGTTGAACGTTTAAAATGAAGCAGGCAAGCTTCAAGAAATGATCGTTTTTAAATTATTTAGAAGAGCGACATGACATAACAGTGTTTTGTTGTCAAAAGGATGCAGTTTGTCAGCAACTTAATATTTTTTATTAAGTGTGAATGGTAAAGATTGGCTGTCTTACAGAAGTAAAAATGCTGTCACAGGATATATAAAGTATAAAAATTTATACTATATTGACATGAGGTATTAAAACAAAAAAAATCTTAAAGATTTATCATTAAAAATGAGCTACAAATGTATGTTTGTGAGGCCAAACTAAAGCACTTCAATGCTAAGAGCAAAGTTGTTAGCATCCCATGCTAACATGCCAATGCTTGTCTATTTTCTTAACAGTGTTAGCATGCTAACAGCTGCTAATAAAATAAGCTACAGTTCTTACATGTGAACAAACTCAAACACAGGGTATAAAAACGTTAAAAGAAACAAAAAAGAAACGTTTATAAACAGTTATTAGGTTTACAGCAACAACTCTAAACTGAACACAGTTTAGCATGCTAACGTTTATGCTAATATGCTAACATTTTCAGATTGTGTTTGAACAGCAGTACAGGTGAAGCTAATGGAAATGTTGTTTGGGTGTTTTATCAGCCAACAAATTCCAATTTAAGGATTAATCTAATATCTGAAATGATTGGTTTGTTTATTTATTCATTTTATAACATGTTGCTAACCTCTCATTCTTATATACAGAGATTCACATCACAGCAGAGAAATAAATCTGCATATTTACACATACAGAATGATTTATTAACATGGCTGATTTCAATATAACAGCAAAATATTCTTCTTCCTATGCCTGTTAGGACAGTTTACATTCTCAGGGATCCAGCCGCTGAGAAAGTTGAACATTTCCAGAAAAAAAACTGAAAAGCAGAAGAGAAGAAAGTGGAAGTCGGCGATTTACTAGCAGCGGCGATAACGGAAAGAGGAAGAATCGGCCTAGTGTTAGCGGTTCTCAACGCAGATAAAACCCAAACTGTAACACCATCTGTTAATATTACCAAAGTTTGCAGTGATTTTGACCTTTACACAAACAGTGAAGTTGAAAAAAGGCTCAAAGTGACGCCAGCGTTTGTGCTGCTTCGGCTTCTGACGGCTCCACGTCGTGAAGTGCAGGTGGTTCCTTACTGGAAAAATAAAATATACATCATTCCTTTTTAGCTTACACTGCAAAAGAAAGACTAGTTGTAAACAAATAAGCAAAACTTTGTATGTCTGAGTCCAAAGCCATTGTTGACTTTCTTTAGTACTCACTGTCTAATTGTCTCTTATAAATAATAATCATATTAACAAATAAAATGGTAAAAATACCAACAAGTTGTATATTTTTATTAGATTTAAAGTAAATGTTGCCCTCTGGTGCCCAATATTTTAATTGTACAAATCGATTTTAAAGCTTACCTGCAAGCTTTCGGACACCTATTATGGTTTATCTCCTAAATCTAGATGCATTGTTTTATAAAAAAAACAACTATTTTCCATTTTAGAGCTAAGCCTGTTTGTTCCAGATTATTGCTGACTTGTGTCCAAAGCGTCCTGCAGCGTTTGTAGTTTTTAACAGGTTTTGCTTTCGCCCCTCAGGCAGCAAATGTTTGGCCCCAGATGATGAGTTTGTTGATGATCGGAGTAAAAATGTCATACTGGATTTATTTTGGTCACGGTTGAACTCGTGCCGGGAGGTCATCCTTGCTTGTGAGCCACTTCCTGCAACATCACGCGACCGAAAACGATTCAGCCACCAAACGAGTCCCGTCTGTAGCTGTTCCAGTTTCAGCCAGAAGTTTTCACTCATCATGAACGCATGAAGGTCGTTAATTTTGGGCTTTCAATGATTTATTTAAACCATTTTTTCCAGGGTTGAATGGTTACACAACTCACAACTTTGATGTTTATTTTTAGGAACTGGGTGCACAGTTTGAACTGATTGTAGATTTTCTGTAATTTATACATAAAATCAGGCTAAAATATACACATACGGTCATCTAAATCTTTAAATAAGTGCTGTGGAAAGTTCTAGAAGGTCTTTAACTTAAGAAGACCAAGGACCAGTACCTTCTTGTTAATGATCATGATTGACTGCGGCTGATAGTTTTTGTTTGACAGCGCTCAATGCACCGACCAAAGCTCAGCTGTAGATGTAAAGGAAGTTGGTTCGGTTATTCAGGAAGAACCCAGGAACCGGCCTGCTGCGAGCCGGAACCTGCTGGAACACCAGGGTCCCTGTCCACAGGAGAGACGGGTTACATCAACACCGAGGGTGGGGACTAAGAAGGAGTAAGACGAGGCTTTTAGACCTGAGAACGCTGAACCAACTGTCTGGCACGGTGGTGGCAGCATCATGCTGTGGGACTAAAGTGGACGGAACAATGAAGGAGGAGGACGACCTCCAGATTCTTCATCTTCACCTCAAACCAACAGCTGGACGGTTGGACCTTGGACACAGTTTGGTCCAACAGGACCGTGATCCCAA
>NC_051443.1:24705116-24706459 GCF_001649575.2 Kryptolebias marmoratus
ATCATCAGAGCTGCTCTCTGATTGGATCAATCATCAGAGCTGCTCTCTGATTGGATCCATCATCAGAGCTGCTCTCTGATTGGATAACTCCGGCCGACATGAAGCTTCTGGAAGGACCTGGACCTGACTGATGATCTGTGGACTCTGATTAAAAGCCTGAAACCAGGAAACCAACCAGTTTAACTGAACTCTACCAAGAAGAGACAAATATCAGCCAGAAGCTCGATGATGGAGACAAAAGGTCCAGGAGACACCGGCTGAGGGACATTTAACCAAACATTAGTGGACGTTTATGGATATATTTGAGCCTTTATGTGTAATTTTGATCCTGTGGATTAGAAAAAGAAATACACAACAAATAAAGAAAGTGTATTTTGAGAAAGTGGGTGTTCAAATAAATCATTAAAAAAAAATAAATTATTGTGACATTCATGATGAGTGGATGGAAACTTCTGACGTTCGGGACAATCGGAACGATTCAAATGAACACAAACTGATCAGCCGCAGGTAGGAGCATGCAGAGACTGAAGAATAAATGTTTTTTGAGTTCCTCTGCGTTCTGCCAGAGCCTCTGGGATCAGATTAACTCGGACGTCTCTGCAGGATTCCCACAGAGCCTGACTGCTTAATACAAGCTGGAAAACAGCTCCGCGTAAGCCCGGGTGAGGATTTGAAGGTTATGTAAGAGAAGTGCAGCAGGAAAAAATCAAAAAAAAAGGGAATTCGTGGAGGTTTTCTCATGCTGACGCAGGGCTGAAGGTAGCAAGGAGGAGGACGGCGAGGACGTCACAGGGACCCCCTGGGGTCCCAAAAGGAAGGGGACGAGTTGCTTCAGAAAGCTGCGTTCATGTCATTAATAGCAACATCTCGTGGCAAATATCCTGACTTACTTCACGTCATCGACATGTTTCTATTTCTGACATGAAAGCGTCCAATGATGAAGCAGAAACGAGTCACCAGAAAAACCCCAGAGTCTCCATTTTAGCAAAGAAGATACAAAACGACTTTATGCGTTTTAATGCTTACATTTCTTAGGAGCTGCAATGAACTCCAGCTGGGTCGCCTGGATGAGTCTGTGTGAAGCTGAAAATGTATTAAAGTCACACTTTTTTGTTTTTTTACAAATGACCCGACTGTTTTTGTTTGTTTTGTTTTGTTTACAAGTTCATGTTTGAATAATTCATCCCTGCCCACCTGTGTGACTGTCCACCAGTGTGACTGTCCACCAGTGTCCCTGCCCACCAGTGTCCCTGTCCACCAGTGTCCCTGTCCACCAATGTCCCTGCCCACCAGTGTCCCTGCCCACCAGTGTCCCTGTCCACCAGTGTCCCTGTCCACCAGTG